>NC_037601.1:3917871-4073133 GCF_003073045.1 Pomacea canaliculata
AAAAACTTTTAAGTTAATATTAATGTCTGACGGTAGTGATGGACGTAGTTCTTTATGTAGCCAAAACACATTAAAATTTTCGTACTTAAAGCAGGATTTTTTTGTTGCCAAGAGTGAACTTTGCAACAGAATAATGAAGAACTTTTCTCTTTGTTGTGTTATATAGCTACAAGCTACACAGCTTTCTATGGATTCTCCTACCCACCTCTCCCAAATGGCTACCCGTGCTTTCATTTATCAAACCCTTCAACATTCCATAACTCAGTCTGAAATAAACTTTCTGGTGCCTTTGTGAAGTGATAAGAACGAGAGGAAAATTGCGTCCGTCTGTCAAACACGGTTAGCATCTCCCTGCACGCGCACCGAAAACAAATCTGTTTGCACTGAGAAAATACACGGCAACACAATTTTCTTTTAGTGGCATCGATGTGGTTCTTGCCAGGAAGAAGAAACAGAGAAAAGAAGATTTTTCTCTACAAAATATTTTAAATTCATTTTTAAAGTTTTAAAAGATAAACTAGAAGTGTAGTAGTCTTCCTAGTCTGTAGTTTATCGTCCGAACACGAATTCGAATGAAGAGCGAATAAATGATAAAAATAAAATGAACATCAAGGAGGGAAACATGGAGTATCACGAGAGAAACACCAGAGAAACAACAGAGCAAAAGGGAATGACACCTAAGCTGGTGGTTTCTCAGGAGAGGCGAGGTTCAATCCAAGGGAAATGAGGAGGAAGAAAGAATAATTTTTAAACAATAAATAAGATAAAAATGCGTTTTACACAGAGCTGCGAGGTTAGCTAGGGTAGAGAGTCTTAAAATTAATGACTGAAAGACGCAATTACATGTAAGTGGCTCATCCTGTCTTCAAAGCCTCGACGACGACCTTCTACCACCAGGTGACGCTGCTCGATGCCTCTCCCCATCTCCTCCTACTTCTCTGAACGCAGGGCCCGCAACTCTCCTGGTCCTCTCCTCCTCCATCGCTTATTCACATCCGGGGTCTGGAAAACATCAGGCACTACTGCGCAAAATCCACCTACAGTTTCCTGATGGACTAGTCATCCACTGTACGGATGGATTGGTCATCCACTTTACTCATGGACTAGTCATCCACCGTCCTGATGGACTAGTCATCCACTGTACGGATGGACTGGTTGTCCAGTTTACTGCAAAGTTCCCGAAACTTTAACCGGTCAGTTTATAGAAAATAAAAAAAACAAACAAACAAACCAATTACACAAAGCCATCAAGATGTATAAGTCCGACTCAAATCAAAAGGGAGGAAGAGAGTAAGCGGGTAGGTGAACCCGAGTGCACTCTGAGACAAATGTAGCAGCTTTGAGGCAGTAAATGAAAAATATAGTTCTTTGACGGGACTCCTTTTATCTTTCTCTGTTCCTGGTCTTACGAGACATTGAATGGAGGAAGGTGAATGAGCCTGATGCAAATATTGACGTTGATCTAGCTGCTGTGCGCATGCGCGAACGGCTTGGGTGTAAGAGGGAGCATGCTTTAGTTCATGCACGTGTGGGTGTTGGAGGTTGTACGAGAACATGTCTGTGACAAGAAAACAAGCGAGGTTACGAAGGGTAGTAACGGACGAGCGAGGGATGGTGTGTGACGAGAAAAGTTGCAGGACGAAAAGAAGACAACACGGGGGATGAGTGTTGGGGGAGTTGTGAGCGCGCGTGCGGTGTTTCAGACGCAAAAGGACATGGAAGGAGGCGACTGCGTGGCCAGGATGTATTGTTTGTCTCCTCCCTATCTTGCCAAGATAAAAGGGGAAAAAAAATACGAAAACGAATAAGCCCGCAAGTCAGACTCTACACACTACAGTGAGCAGCACAAGAACCTCATCAGTCGGTCTCGGCACTTCAAACGCTAACTGACCTTTCCGACTTCTCACCGGCCTTCCGGTCTCGCCCAAAGCTCGTTATCAGCGAGAAGACGATCCATGTTACCGCGCACGGCGTCAGATTCGGAGCATTGAGCAGGCAAGATCCGGGTATTTTTGGTCTACACTCCCTTCCTATGGGCTCTCTGACTGCTCGTCATCCCCTCATCTCTTTTTTCATTGGCCGTTCAACAATCGCCGCTGTTCCTTGAACACTTCTTTCTCAGCTTCCATTCTGCTTGTCAATGCAACTGAAAATCTCTGAATGCTCCAGGACTTAAAATTTCATATGAGCTGAAGTAGAAAACATTCAAGATGGACGACATGAATTTTTCATTCGCTTGAGCTTTGCCGCGTGCATTTGTGGCCCTTGAGCGCTTTCAGGCATCCCTAGGGATCTGAGAGAAAAGCTCTGACAGTTGAGCATTCGTGGAGTATCTCAAGAGGAACAGGAGAGCCCTTTATCCTACATTATGAACCCTGAACCATGAACCTTGCATTCTGTTTCCCGAGTTCCCCTGATCTTTATCTCAATAGCCTTTATAATTTATCCTTTTTTCTGTATCCTGTCAGCTATGTCCATGGTATCATTATATAATTTGATCCACGATGCACAGTCAAAGTAATTAAAAAGTCAGATGTTTGAAAGACTCTTCTTTGATTGGCAAGATCCAGAAGAATGGTCACCTGAATAAAGAAATTTTTAAAAAACAACCGCAAATTGAGAAGGAAATCCCAAAGGATAAAAATAAGCACGTATTTCATTCGTATCAAACTTTCTTAATTTTTGAATGTCGAGATCATAAAACTGAGGGGCAAAACCAAAGCCGAATGGCAGGACAAATATTTTCCAGGCTCAATGTCCCTCGCCTTCCCCGTCGCCAGGGAACAGGAAAGTCACGTGCTCCATCACAATGGACGGGGAAACAACAGAATAGGGGGATGTACATTTATGGAGAAGGTTGAGCTTCCATATCCTAACCCTAACCATTCCATTTGAGCCTCCATAATAATGTCATAATAACTTTTCAGACACTTTCGGAGCAGAACTTTTATTGAAGATTTCATGCAATTTCAGGGCCATGAACTGCCTTTGTTCTGCCTCTGTTCACCTTTGACCTGAGTTGAGTACACCACAGGGACACGTTCCCAAGTCTGTGATTATGGTTGGGTCTGTGAATATTTATTTTTTGTGGGGCACATTGAATCTTCCTTTCTGTCTGTGTTTCTGTCTTTGTTACTGGAGGTGCAATTGTTTCATACCCTAAACATGTGCGCGCCCCTGTAAGTAAAGCATTTGAGTCCGGAGGATACTGGATAAAAGTTTGATATAAATATGAATAATAAAAAAATTATTATTATTCTGAAAAAAACCTGCTAGCTTGCATTTCGAGTCACTATTGTTTTCAAAATTGAACTCGCTTGACCACACACACACACAGACAAAGAAATATTTTAGAAGACCTTTGAACAATTTATATAAATTTTCACCAATGAATTGGCAATTAAACGCCACATGATTTAGTTAGCGACATTCCACGAACAGTGTTGCTATAGCCAATAAAAAGTATACAAACATAAATAAAAGTAAGGAATGTACAAGACGCCTGTAACATTAGTGTTGGATATCAAGGTATCAATAGTTTCCAAAATCGGATTTTTTCAGTTTATCTAAACAGTTTGTGCTAAGGCAAGCACTTTGTTTGCCATAAATTGTAGCCACATTTACACCGAAGCTCAATTTCTGCTATCAGCTTAAGAAAGAGCATCCAGCTGTAACCTCATTGAATTTGTAGAAGATGACTTCAGCTTCTCTTTCACTCATTCTCTCCTCTGTCTTTGATGTCGAGATTCTTGCTGCTGAACTGAATGGCGAGTTGGTCATAAATCATCATGGGTCTAGGAGAAGAAAATGGAGAAGCCGATTTTTTTTTATTTGACATTTTTATCTGTGGCTGTCTATGTGAAGCACTATAACTGCTAAAGTACACCCAGAATACCCAGGGTACTTTAATGTAAATATAGCCTGGAATTTAAAGTGAAACACTCACAGAGGATAATAAATAAGGTTGCTGCAAATAATATAAACCTAGCGGGACATGTGATTAACAAACAGCTCAGATGGCCTTATTTTATCTTAAACATTATGTGAAACATAAATTTCTTTGTACTATATTTTGTTTTTCAATATTTAACATTTCAAAACGACGAGCCTGTGACAAGCTCAGTCACGTGAAGCTTCAAATCAAAACCAACTCCGTGGAATGTCTAGTAAATAATTTTTTTTAACATATATCCAGCAAGGTAAAAAACATACATAATATACGAACACAATATATTTTATATATGGGTGTACATAAAATCTACATAATACCCTTTCCTTCTTTTTAACTTCCTCTATTCAGACCACACAAGTAGGTGGCTTCATTATCGTCAACCTATGTACATGCGGTCAGACAAAAAAAAAAAAAAATCATCGAAACAGCTCTAGGCTGATTTAGAAAAAAAATCAATTCTCTGCAGACAATTGTGTGAATAGAGCAGAAAAGGAAAAGTTTCCCAAAATCCATCTTTTTTATCTCTTGTGGCATCAACTCCTAATTCTCGTATGCCAGCGGCATCACCATCATCTTCATTTTCTTTTTTACAAAGCCTTTTCCAGATTTAATAAGTAAAAATACCATTACTTTTGAAAGACTAAATAATCATTCGAATGTTCGTAAAGAATGAAGGTAAATGGATATTTCTTGTACGGTGCCTGCCGTGTCATTTTTCTAAACCTTTTCCATTAAAATCCCATTACCCACTTGAAGCATTATTCTATCGTGTCTTTTCTTCCTTACCGTCCTGTAATCTACCCTTCAAAGCTTCATTTTATACATCTTTTCATGCTATTTGTATCATGACAGCCATGTAATTAGTTTTGTCAGGTGTGTAATAATCTTTCCGCTGCCTCCCACCTCGCAAGAAGTTTCAGGAAATTAAAAGGCGATGCTTTATTGAAGAGAGTTATCAATATCTTACAGTCTGAATGTTCCGAGTATTTATGGATGCTATTTGCGTGCTAACAATTCTGTTTTGAACAATGCACGAGCCTTCATGCGAATCGAAGGCAGTCAGGCATGGTTTCGCAGGTTTTCTGCATTTTTGAACACCAACTGGAAGTGAAGGATGAAAAAAGAAACGAAACTCGCGAAAGTTGGAGCTGGACCTGAATATTACATTAGAGGCAGGAACAAGTTGAAAGCATGTTCACATTCAATATGCTCGTGTCACAGCCAATACTCGTTGAATGTTTCATTTTGCAGTTTGTGAGGGTCAGGTTCAATTCCCGTGGGCGACCATGCATCGTTTGTGGCTGGTCGCAAATGTTTTGGTTGAATGAATATGTAGGTTATGTCTAGTCTCTGTGGACTGTATCTTTGTCAGTCTGTCTGTCTGTCTGTCTGTCTGTCTGTCTGTCTGTCTGTCTGTCTGTCTGTCTGCCTGCCTGCCTGCCTGCCTGTCTGCTTGTCTGTCTGTCTGTCTGTCTGTCTGTGATAGAAAGGGAGTGTGGAAGAGAGAGCAAGCTAGGAAGGTAGGCCTGATTAGTCTCTCTTTTTTGTTCTGTCTCGTCCATCATCAAGTCCTATTCCGAATGCAATGTCACATGGCTAATAAATAAATTCTTATTATTATCATGTATCACCGGTCCGGATTAGTTGTTATTGAAGCTTCTTCTGTCTCAAAATGTCGATTTTCTTAAAGTTGACACAAAAGACGAATGTCTAAGCTCCCTTATGAAAGGCGAGCTGAAACTTTTGACAACTGTTTATCGAATTCCGTGAAAAATAATTTATCATGAAAGGAATATATCGGAGACATGAAATCTGATATTTTCTGTAGTTTGGTCTCAAAAAAGTCTTTTTATGTTGCTCTGAAAAGATAGAAGCATCAAACCCAATGTTCTATGATTTAAAAGTTATTCATATTAGTTCTCCAGGGGCAGTAGTCACAAAGTAGAGGTACTACTGTATCTCCGGGGTTTGGGAGTCCAGTCCTGCAGGTCTAGCAAGGCCTGTGTAGTCACAACTGTGGATCGTACGCAAGATGTGGACTTTAAGATTATTAACTGACCCCTAAGATCTCAACCTGTTTCACTTACATGACCCCACAACGCTTCCGATCGGTAGTTCAGGGGTCGCATTCACGAAGCGAAGGTAAGTCGTTACACGTCAGCAACTTAGGAAAATCACAAGCGTAAAGTCTCCATAGCTACACTGCAGTGTAGAGACTCCGATGGCAATGATTTATGTTCCTTTACACCAGGGAATCTTTGCCACAGTTTTATAACTACAATCTCAGGGGTAAAGCAACTTTCTCGGTTTCTCAAGACCACTTTATCACCATGGAGACCAGACGCTGGCACTTGACTTAGCCTCGCTTCATGAACACGGCCCCAGAGGTAAGATTACCTTTGGCTTAGTGACAATGGCACCAGGGTAGAGGCTTGTCAACAGACTTTACACCAACGCATTCAGAACTACAAGCCGTTGCACTGCTAACAACTCCCGGCGACCGACTTGATAAACAATACACACTTAGAGCCGCACTACACATCAATCACATTGCCCCCTCGCCACCTGCTGGCGGATTTTTTTAAAAGCTGACGGTTGAGAAAAAGCCTTTTATACAAACCTAAAGCAAAGGCATGTCAAGCTCTAAAAACTCCTGTGTACCACTAGTAAACGCCTTTAATTCAAGCTGCCAAAAAAGGACCAACGGTTTTTGAGAAATTCAATAAAGACACCGGGGTTCCTGTTCTAAAGTATACTTGTGTCAAAACTGTTTATCTACTTTGGTGTGAGAGCCAAGCTCGTTATTTTATTCTGTGAAAGGGGATTGTGGGGGAGCAGCGAAGGGACATCGGAAGTCTAGACCCTCTGAACCTCTACATCTGTTCATTAAGATGATTCGACTTCTGAAAATCCCTTCTGCTAACCTTCCGCAGTTAGTAGACTCTATCAGCTTGACAGAAGCTATTTTTAAAGATAATAATAATAATAATAATAATAATAATAATAATAATAATAATAATAATAATAATAATAAATCTTTTGATGTAAAGAGAGAGAGAGAGAAACGGAGCAAAACAAAAAAAAAAAAAAAAAGAAAATGTCGAGATCAGTCCTCACTCAGTCCCCAGCTCCAAGGACCAACTACAAGGCAGGATTCAATAAACGATTGCCTTACTTTCATATTGTCAGACCCTCAGAACTCTGAGGATACAATATGAAAGCTGGTCTCAATCCTACAATTGCAGGTTGATTGCAAAGCTCGGTGTTCCTTTCTGCATGCCCGCACTTCTGTAACTTTCTTCTTTTGTTGTGACTTTTGTTTGTTTTCTTTGGATCGAGGTGGTTCTTACTAAACGCGAGTTTAATGACTGGGTGTTACGGACGGGTACATACGGGTGGCTTTCTCTTTGTGAAGAAAGGATGCTGCTTCTATGAACTGTTGTTTCAAACATCAATCATAGTATGGTGTGTTTGTTGTTATTATTTTGTTTCTTTCTTTGTTCCATAGAAATATTTCAATTTCGAAGTTTCTTTGCACACCACACTTGCTTTTACTAACCCCATAAAGCTTTACAATTTTAGCGAATGTTTGGTTCAGTCTTAGTTCTAAGATTCCATTTTTTTCTGGCTGCAGGATATAAAAACATCTCATAAACCTTTTTCTTCCCTCGCCGCGTCTTCCCGCCATCCATTCTTGTAAAAAGCTGCTGCTAGTGAGTGACACTCACGGTGAAATATTACCCTAATTTTCTTGATCTCCAATTTTTAATTTCTCGTTGTTAGCGGCTCGGTTTTATAAAAATATGTACATACAAAATGGATTTTATATTTTTGAGAGGTTTGCTTTTATATTTTTAAAATCATTTTCGATGGAAGAGGACGCGCCTATAACGACTGGGCTCGAGAAATATGAAGTAGTATAAACGGGATGTGAACACCACTTTGTAACAAGATACTTTTCTTGAGGTCCTCCTCTTGTCCTGGGGAAAGGACTTACCCTCACTTTATAACTAAAGCCCCAGGGTAGGTGAAGGCGGGGGTAATGAGGAGATGATGATATGTATGTCGCTCTTTCACGTGTATGGGAGGGCAGTCTAGACAAAGAACATGAACTCGCCACTAAAAAAATATACTTGTATATATGAATTCCATAGCCTATCATCAGATGTGCTTAGCCTATTGTGTGAGAAAAGTGCGAGAATAAGGTGCAGCTGGCGTCACACTGAGTGAACTGGAGGGAGAGGGCGGCAGACAAGCGGTCCTCACAACAGCCAGCAGTTGACTGGAGTGCAGCAGTCGAATGTCTGAAAGACCCTCGGAGCCAGGAGATCAACATCAGCAACCGACTGACAACACACTGACATTGATGTTGTTGTTGTAACACACGCACTCACATAAAGAGCGAAAAAAAATCATTGATGATTGTCATCATACAGAGAACCATTTAGTCTAAAAGGGAAGTAACTCTTGTGGTAGTTAATTCATGAATAATACCGCAACGTGGATAATAAAAGAGTTTTGTGATTTTTTTGTTGCAAGGAAGGAAAATGATGAACAAAGTGTCTGTCAAAGAATCATGGTCAGATGGGAGAGAGAGAGAATGTGATCAGGAAGATGGAGCTTGATAGTTTACCCTCCCCTCTCTCTCTGTCTCTCTCTGTCTCTCTCTCTCTCACACACACACCATTCAAACTATGCCAGAGAATGAAGACATGGACACATCAAAGGTTTTCGTGCGCCAGACCAAAATCCACCCTAAGCCAGGTTTCCATTTCTCATGCCCCTCGCCGATGACTTTCTGAAGACGACGGCAGAGTCTGGCTCTAGAGATGCAGGTGTCTCGAGCGGCGACTCCTCCTGCTGCCAGAGGTCGCCACAGGATGTGACTGGCACGTGCAGCAACCGCACCAATGATGCTTAACTGCAGATCTCGCACGTGACGTTCTTGCAATATTGGCGGTTTTTTTTCATCCTCCCTGCTCGTGGACTTTCCCTCGTCTTCTTTTTTTCTTTCTTTTGATGATGATCACTCGTGACCTACTTCGTTGTCCGCGATGAAACGACACATTTTTTTGAGGATTTTTTTATCCTGATGATTACACCAGGGTTAGAAGCTCACCAACTGGCTTCTGCCAGCTTACTGCCGTAACCTCGCCAACGGTCGGTAGATAACATCAGGAGATTCCATCGATATCCAGCTTTAGACACTGTTTAGTTCATATTCATTCATTCTTCTTTGCTCAACGTAACATTTTTGTTGCTTTTTTTTGGTATTATTTTCTGGTCTTTGGGGTGGCTGTTGAGTGTGTGACGTCACTGCTAATATTAGTGTGTGACATTATTACTGGAAGTACTTGCCACCCGGAATAGTTTGTCAATACAACGGTTGTCACACAAGTCCTTGACATCTGTTTACTTCGAAGAATCATGTCATCCGGTCAAGGAGTACTCACAGATGAGTACTCACAGGTTATCTGGTTCGTCAACGAGCATCAGTTCATCGGGTCAAAACGCACGCGCACATTCATCGCTTGCAAGGTAACGGTGTTCGAGTGCTGAAGTCACAGGTGCAAAACCTTCCATCTCAGGTGTGCACAGCGGGGTGCATTCTCCAAGCCAGTCAGAACAGTTAAAGTACAAGAGTTAAAGCAGAAGTTCAACTTCGAAACGACAAAGAGGACAAAAACATTCACCTCTGACATTTCCTGCAGACTATTGTTTTTGGAGCGCACGGCCGGCAGTAGACAAGCTCTTCGTGCTCTCCACAGGTAAATAATAAGGTCACAACAGACAGACAAGAAAAGGGAGCGCTGAAAAAAATAACCAGTCCTTTGCTACAGTTTCCACAAAAACACGGATAGGAGCAGTAAATCAAATTAATGGAGATCCTTTCGCTCTTTCTGTTTTTCACGAGCAAAAAAAAAAAAATATAGAAAGTTCTAGGTACTAAAACTCCGAATACTTCTGGTCACACTTTGCTATGGGCTTTTTCCAATGCATTTGAAGACCTTACTTCTAAGGCCAAGAGAGCAGCATATTGCATGATTAAGATATTCTGACAATAATATAAGTAAAACTGCCTTCTGTCATATTGATGAAGACGATGAGCTTCATTTTGCATGCTGTCCGAAAAAAGTCTCATTTAAAAAAGGTATTGCAATACTAAATACAGACTAATTACTCCGATGTCAACAAAAAATGAGATAATACTATGTTAGCTTGAAGAGTTTTTTAATATCAAACAAGATAGACAAGAAATACTACTATGCACTAAAGATATTCCTCATCTATTGTGTATTACACATTTTCTCTGTACGATGTTGTATGCTAATCGTTTTGAACTGACCCAAAGGTCTAAGAAAATAAGCTATTGGCATTGGTACACTGCACACTGGCCTGTTGCCTGTCTGCGATCCGGTCCTTTCAATTATAGCCACCATTGCCACTATCACCACCATTGCCACCATTGCCCCCGTCCAGGTGGACCTCGACTTAACTTCACGACACCAGCCTTGAGACAAGGGGTCGATGTCCCTGGCAAGGAGGCTACAGAAGACAGACCACGACTCTCAAGACAAACCCAAGAATACAACTGCCAGGTCTCTAAAGACAACACACCAGACTCTTGTCCAGTCGACTAATTGTGTGACTGGTTGAATACCAGAGGACTAATCGGTCTCAGCTGCAAAGGACCTTAATTAAGGAGGTCTCACCCAGCAAGTCCAGTTACAAGGTTAATATAACTAAATAACTTGCATCTGGACGGAACAGAAAAGAGGTAGATAGTTCTAAAAAGTCTTTATATCTCTATTGCTGACTATGCACCAAGGAATAAAAAAGGGGAAATACATTAGTATATTCCCGTGTTGATAAGTTCGGAGTTATTAACTTCCAACTATGATTATGTTTACTAGAAAAATTATAAATAAATCATGTTTATTTACAGTTAAAACATTTTATTGGAAACTGTGGTTAACGGTGATGAATGGTCAAAAGTGCACTGAAAAAATTTACATTGGTGTAAACGGGAAACAAAGAAAACATACACACGCGTTAATACTCGCAAGACACTAGGACCCCCTACTTACAACTGTCAGGCGGTGTCAACTGGCCTGGTTCAACCATGTGACCCGATGAGCCACTTTATTTAAGATTCTCCTCTTCAAGTACTTTCAGTTGTGGCCACGGTGGCTTACGAACATGGAGTGGACAGGTCGTCCAGTGCAGAATCTTCTCGCCTTCACTAACGATGGACATGATTGGATGGTCGTGATTATACTTCCACGATTTTTTGGATTGCATGCGCATACATTCCTTTGCCATTTTGCGCCATCCTCTACTATTTTTTTTTTAAGGTTGATACCTCTCCCCCTCCACCACCATCATTCTTTATCTTTGTAGAATCAGTCACATCCAACCCTTTCTGTCAGTTTTAACCGACAGACAGCTCAGGTCTCCTTTGACATTGTCCTGCCTGGACTGCTGCATCTCTCTTCTTGCCGATCTCTCTGACCGCCTGCTACTGAAGCTTCCACTTCAAAGACCTCAGATGATGCTCCTATTGTCTTTGGTCTCCAAAGAAACCTGATCCCAGAGCTTTACAGGCTGGTTTGAACTCGCATTGATTACAAGCTTGAATCACTGAGCTACCTTTGTTTCCAGCCCCAGCATACCTGTACAAGTTGCGATCAGTCGGCATCAATTCCTTCCCTACTTTTCTTTGACCTCCACTGGTTGAAATTGTCTTCCTCTTTGTCTTTAATCTTGTTGTTCTAATCTAGTTTTTATATCGAGGCTAAAGATACCCTTCTTTACGAAACACCATGCATCTTCAAACAAGGCTTTCTACTCTCTTCTCTGCTCTTTATCTTCATCCGGGAAATGTCTTCTTTTTTGTTACCATGTCCTCCAGCTTCTGCTGCTTGAAGTTCTTTATGGTTGACTGACTGTCGTTTTGTGTCATGTATTTTGCATTGAGCTTGATGAGAGTGGACGAAATGCTCCCCGTTATTATTATTATTATTATTATTATTATTATTATTATTATTATTATTATTATTATTATTATTAATTCGAGTTTGATGTATTTTATGAGCATATGATGTTTTAGGTATGAATATTAAGAAGAGAGGAGGGGCATTTTTCAAGATTTGCTGAATATTATCTCAAACTGAAAGAAAGAAAGAAACCCTGATCCTTAATAAGGTTTTAGTTTGCATTTGATGTCGGTGTTGATGTCGGTGTTGGTGTCCGTGCCCGTGTCGGTGGCGTGGGTGGTTGTTGGGATGGATGTTGTTACAGGGGAAGAGATGTTGCCAGGAACTCGGTCCAATGTCTACACCACACAGACAAACACAAAGTAACCCATGCCTGCTCTTTCTTCCAATACACAACTCAACATCTGCAAGCGAGTTACCCGTCTGTATTCTCGCCCAAAAATATGGCTTGGTGTTATGTTCGTAAATTACGATTGGGGAATATCTATAGATATGCTTTAAACATCACCCGTACCCCCATTTCACCATATTAGCTGCTCATCTCCAATTCCCCTTCCCTCCACCAACAAAAAAAGATAAAAAGCAGTGAAATGATATGATAGTCTGCTGGGGCTATTTTCGTTAGAACAGTCGTTGACGGGCCTATAAAAGGACCGAGGGGCTATCAGGTTTTCGAGACAGCCAGAGTGTTTATGTAGCCAGATCGATTGCATTGATCTCAGTTTTCGTGTTTTCTGTTGGGGTGTCTCGGTCGTAGTCTATTTGCATGCACTCGTGCAAAACACTCTGAAAAACAGAAGAGGGAGTAAAAGGATTGAAAATTAAAAACTGGTGTTTTTTTTCTTTGCTGATTGGATCTCTAGTCCCGACAAACATATTGTCTTAAGAAATTATAATTCTTTTCTATTTGTTTTAGTCCAGTATATTCGTCCTCTCTCAGCTTTTTTCTTTATCCTCTCCTTGTCCCTTTTATATCTGAAATAAAGAAAATGCTATGATGAGTCAGCTTGAAGGACCATAAGTTATGTACACTAGAGCAGTTTCAATCTGTTTACCATTAAGCACCACAGAGATACAATGCTCTTTTTCACTCCCTCTCTCTGCTTTTCCTATTTTCACTCTGTAATATCATCTACCAGAAAGCGACGGCGTCGGTATCGCTGACATTGACAATAATATTATAATATAAATAATATTATATTATATTTTAACATCACGTCGAAGAAGATTCTCTTCAACAGATTTATCTAAACCTACATCGCTGTAATTCTCTCAGAATAAAGCACACATTTCGTGACCATTGCCCTTTCCAACCTGTCATTGCTGCTGATTGCCTGCATCCCGACCATCCATTGTAGAAGCTATTCAACTCTATGATGTATTGGCATTACCACAATGGCTGATTGAGTTTCTCAGCTTCCTCAAATGATCAGCGAACGATCGAATGCCAGCTACCTCGGAGGTTCCAAGTCAAGGTTGGCAGATAAAATTAATCTGGAAAATTTGATGCATTTTTTTCAAAACTTCCCGAACTTATAATCGCATGAAGTCGTCAAGGATGGTGTCCGCGCAGGAAGCGTCTGTCGTTCAATCAGTTCGCAACCCGGTATTCGATAGCAAAGTTTACGACATGTCGTAAAGCACCCATTCATGGAGAGGAGGAGAATAAGAAATAAATAACGATTCTCATCCCAAACCTTACACCAACAAGCAGCAGGCGAAACTGCAGAGATTCAAATATTAACAAAGAGAGGGAAAGAGAATGGGAGGGGGAAGAGAAAGAAAGAGGAAGAAGAACGATAAGAGAAAGACAAAAAAGAAGAGAGAAAGGAAAAAATTCAACAAATGAGCGAACGAAAGAAAGAAGTGAAGATGGCGCACTCGTCTCCCTGACAACCAGTTTGTAAACCAGGTAATCCCAGTAAACAGGACTTGATTGTTTCTCTTCACTATGAAGTCTTCACGACAGATGACATTTTATGATGTTCCTGTCAGCGGTCTCAAGATATTACTTTGCTTCAGTTGAAATATTGGCCGACAGATACTTCTATCCTTGCACAGACATCGTTCTCTAAAACAAGAATTATATATATATAAACATAAATAAATTATTAGGCAGCATCAGTAAAATGAGATAATTTTCTTAAAGACTTAAAGACTGTTCTGTGAAGACTTTATCAGCTTTCATTTGTTTGGTGCAGAACATGGCCAATGACACACAAGGAGAAGGATTCAGAGACAAAAAAATATATATCAAACTAAAGTCTTCCTTCTCCTCCGTGTTTCTGAGTACAGTTAGTTTTAATATTCTATTTGTTTTTCCTAGCAGGAGGACTCGCTCTGGCAGACTTCTTGTCTAGAAAACTATCGAGCATGGACTGTCTGTGTACATACAGAACAACACAAATGGCAGACAGAAGACATAAAGTGCAGACACCCAGGGCTTGCACTCATACACAGCCTGTTGTCCCGGGCCCATGACAGCTTGTGTTCTCATGTTTACTTCACTGAAGTCATTGGCGGCAGTTCAAAGGTCAACATGCAGTGGTCACCTCCAGGACTAGTCTACAGGACAAGCTTCAACTTTCCTGTCTTCTTTCTTGGCGAGTTTGTTGCTAGCATTGGGACTGAACTTACGTGACCTTTCTTTCGAGATGTTTTCCAGTGTCTTGAAAGTTTATCTTTTTATCTTTTCCCAGTTTCCCAGTAAGCAACTTGGCTGCCTCATTATTCCACTGCTGAAATTAAAGATTTCATCTGGAGATTCTCACGAGTACCAAAAATAACATTTGGTTCTAAATATAGCTTTAATCTTGATAAAATAATTTAATTTTTTAAAGTTCTTTTTATTCTCACCACGATATTTTTGTCTCGTCTTCTGGGAACATACTTTCTGCTTACCAGCTCCTCCCCCCGTTGGGATCACGTAATGAAAACGTAGTTGTTTCCCTTTTAAACATCTGCTTTCTCGCAGGTGTTTACTTTTCGAATCGACTTCGTCAGTTGTGTTTGTCGTTCATCCGTGAACAGACATCGCGGCAGTGCTTTCAGGGGATAGTCATGCCAGCAGGATAGACCCTGGGACCGGTGCGCCACTACTGTCACGTGGGACAGCAGGCCCCCAGACACGCATTGCTTTCCACCCCAGTCCCAATTAATTCTTGTCCTCGTTACACGCGCTTTCGTTTCCACGTGATTACTGCATTTTCCGTGATGAGGACACGTCACGTGATTAAGGTACACGGCGAGCGCATGCGAGATTGAGTTTTGTTTCTTTTTTTTTTTTCTTTTTGTGTAAATAATTTCAGTCAGGACTGCAGACGAAAGAAAGTACTTTAATGAGAGATGTTGTGGAAGATTTTCCGGTGTTGCTCAAGAGCTGATTGATGATCGATGTGTTGTCTTCGCTCTTTCAATGCCCCCTACTTCCGTTTTCTCGAGAAACACCTACAAACATTGACATTCATTGAATTTTAAATTGCTGAAAAATATCTCGAACACAACTTACTTACACTCATTTCATCTGCAACATGTTCTTTAGATTTGACCACTTCCATTCATCCGAAGAAAAGTTGTTTACAAGCTGTTGTGAATGTTTATATTTGTTTACTGCGGTCTTTCAATGGATGCGTTAAGAAATAAAAACTCCAAGCCTCTCTTCATCCTACAATGAATGTCGTATCTATCCTCTCCTGTTTTCCTACCAAACCCCGGTATTTCTCTCCCCAACCTCTTGCGCTAACAGGAAATGTTTTCTCCACAAGCAGCATGTATCCCTGGAAGCAATTAAAAGACCGGAGTGAAAACCTTCACGAGGCATGAGGCCAGAGCGGAACCTACACACAAGTGGCGGCAACCTGCGGGTCCAGACCACTTGACCGTCTGCAGGACTGAATGTCTCAGGTCCCACACTTGGCCACGAGACTTGCCTCTTCCCTTCTCACTTTCCTTTATTTGCGACAAACCTTCACACTTCACGGCTGATCACTGCTCACGAGCCAAGCATCCCCCTGCTTCACACTGCCCTCGTGATGTCTCCACCCACCCAACGGTCCGTTGGACAGATTGTCCACAATCATTGACAATCATTTCCTGTGCTGTTAAAGAGGTGTCTTCAAGGTTTCTTACAATAATGGAGGTCTTCTGCTCGTAATGAAAGACAAGTCTTGATGGCTGGGGCCAAGATTTATTCACTAGTCTTGAGACACAAAGGACAAGTTTCGCTCTCGGTGGAAAATTAAAACCGGAAGAAAGGAGTAAATAATTCTTTAAACGCTTCTGGATAAGGTTTGAAAATTTGTTTTTGTTAGTGACGCTGTTTGTTTTGATAACATCTGCCAGTGAGCGCTTGCGTTCATGTTGTCACATGTTTGTCACATATTCCTCACAGGTCTGTCACATGTTGTTCACATATCTGTCACACTTAAGTAGGTGAGAGGAAGTGACCTCATCAACCTTTCTGCACTTGTCTCTATGCTTGTTAATGAGAGAAAGAGCAGGAAAGAGAACGGATGTCTGTCTTCGGTCCTACTCAACCTTTTTGTCCGCGCTCAGGTGAGACTGCCGTGACCTACCTGTGGGGTCACGCTACAAACACAATGAACCGGAGATGAAACGTGAAATCATGGCCGCGACCTGCATTATATTCCCCACTTCGTCCTGCCGATGTCTCCATTCATCGATAATGTTATCAGTCAGATGACTGCACACAGGACAACAGGGACGAGGACAACCAGTGACGCAGTGAAAAACAACAATTATCGCTGCTAACCTTTAATAGTCTGATAATCTTGGTCGCCACACAGAAAAAAAAGGAACAAAAAATCGAAAAACAGGTTTCGGACATTAGTGAACAGCTATCATTCTACAAAATATAATGTAAGAATGAATCTTCAAGGATAATAATAGCTCTGCACACTGAATAATAATAATAATAATAAAATAAAAAATAATCAGCAGCAGTAGCAGCAACAACATTAATAGTAGAAATAATATTTTGTTGGACAGACAAGCATTGATGAACAAAAAAAGAATAGGAGGAAGGAGAGATGAAAGAGAGGGAGAGGGTTAGAAAAAGTGTACAAAGATTCCCACAGACACGGTATTCCCACGATTCATGGCTGCGATAAACTCAAACTGCGATTTTATTCACCACGAGACCAGTTTCACGGCCTCCAAACAAGATGTTTTCTTGCCACCGGAACGGTCAGCGCCCATCGCGAGCCAGATGCTAATGGAGTCGTCCGCCGAGGGAAGTCTCTCTGCTCATCACCGAGGGAAGGATCACCGACAGACCGGACGATAAGATGTTGGAAGGACGCACAAACTCAATACTTCCATTCGAGACGCGCGGCCTCTTGGCATCCAGCCAAAGTAAGGACACGTGATCTGAAGCCGCATCCAGGATGTTATCCGATTTTTTGGTGGAAGGTTTCGTTTTTTCAGAAAACACACACACATATATATATATCCTTGACCCGTGAACATGATATTGTAAAAGTTATCAATCTTACTTTGTTTTCTGTACAGTCCATCACTGTCGCACTGCTGTGTAATCTTTCCGTTGCCGTAGCTCGCTGTCAGGTGCTCTCAAGACAACTCAGGACATAAAGTTGTAACCAACTGTTTCAAAAGGAAAGCTGGGTTAAGCCTGGGACCCTGCTTCCTGAACAGTCCTACTTCTTCTGTAACAATAGCATCGATGGTAATGTCCTGCCCCAAGGACTAAAAGGTTTTCAGCCGCTGGAATGTGACGGATGACCTGGGTGACCTCATGAAGTTCCTCCTGGTGGTTACTGTGGTCAGATGGGAAGCAGAAAGTTTGACAGTGTCAGCTGTAAGTCTTCCTTCACCGGCGTTTTGAAAAAAATGAATACGGTTGTTGTTCTTATCTTCTCTTTTTCATCTTGTGATGGTGCAGCCACCTTGTAAGATGTGGGGATGTGTAACTGAGCCCCTCACCTATTGGAAAATGTGACATAATGAGACACACTCGCCTTGGATCATAGTAAGGAGAGACCGGAGGGGATGTTAGGCGACTTGAGAAGGAGGGTGTGAGAGGCGATGTGAAAAACACATGACAGGGGACATGAGGGACGACATGAGAGGTGACATGACATTATCTTTAAATACATCCTCTCTCTCTTTCTGCAGGTTATTCGCTCCCACTCATTAGTTTCTTACTGTCGCTCTCTTCCTCCCTTTCCTTCTCTGACTTTATATCAGAGGCTGTCTTGGACTTAAATCTCCTCTCGGGTACACTGTTCTTCTTCCGCATGTTACATGTGATTACAGGGCTACTCGCAATAGTTTCTGTCTCGACATCCAACATGAGCTCTAACCCTCAACTTGCCACCAAGAGTAGATCTTCAGATTAAAGACTCGACCAGTTGTTGATGAAACTTTTCCACCAAACTCTTAGACAGCGATGAAAATTACTTTTTTGTACTCAGATTTTTCAAGCGGAGGTTGTCGTTGTCCCTCTTCAATAGCAGGCAAGGACCCGCGACAGACTCTGAACCCTAGCTACTACATTCTAGACAAGGACCCCACCAGTCTCCCCTCCCACTGCAACAGCCACTACATCTTCCCGCCGCAATTTGCTTGCACGCTGCACCACACCCACTGTAACCTGGTGCACCCAGGCCTGAAAGTTTCCCTCGTGACTCGGGTGGCAAATGAATGCAAAACTCCCGGCCAGTGCCTGAACTGTTTATGATCCACTGTTATTATTCTTATGATAAACAGCGGAACGCCTGTTGAAACTGAATCTGCTTTCTCAGGTTCCCCTTTCTTATTGTCCACTGTAAGCATTTTAAGTAAGAGATAATGTAAACAATTTTAAGCAGCTTTTCTTGAACGAGGTCTGTTGTGGCTTTGCAACAGAGAGTGACGGAAAATAATAAAACAGTTTTTATTTCAGTTACAAAAGTTAATAATAAAGACTAAAATCTTCTGTGTAATTTTACAGAATATACAACAGCTAACTCAGTAATAGCATTGATAATAAAAATTGTTTAAAAATTTGATTTCAATCACTCAGTCAATCCAGCTGACCTTTTCACCTTTGACAAACGGTTTACAGTTGTGGCCCCAGACAGAACTACAGAGGGTTACCGTGAGTTCATATTTCTTAAAATAATAATTAAGAAATCCGATCTTTGAATAAATATTACACTTTTTTCCCCTGTCTACTTGAATGTGATGTAAGAATATATTTGTTTTCATTTTAAACGTTCCTGTCCTGCCCTGAAGGCTAAAACCAGATTTTCATTGCAACAAGAAACATTTGAACCTGGTATTAGGCAATTCCTTTGATTTCGTGAATTTTTGTTTCAGAAAACACATTAAAACGTGCTTTTCTGCTGTTTACCGATTCAGTGGACGAATACATCCTCAGAATCAATATGACTTGTCAGCAAACCCTTTCAAATATCATGTTTGACTTAATCGCAAACGACATCCTGTCCAGAATTCATTAGAAGATCGAGACGCAAGCCGATGCGTTTGGTCATTGTCGAGGGAACCTTCTGGACGCTGTGCAGTTTCTCGAGAAATCTCGTGTTATTTCCCCGAGACCAATCCCAAGTCGCCCCCTCCACAAAAACCGACAGTTTGCAGGAGCAAGACTCTTTCAAAATCACATCGCGGTCAAGTAAGAATTAACTTTTTGACTTTCGAGCAAATTGCCTCGCGTTGAAAGTTTCGAAAAAAACAGCGATTTTGTCGCGAACAAGCAGGAATATGATAAGCACGCGCAAATACACTTTCCGTCAAGGATTTGCCGACGGAAAATTGCGTTATAAATATTCTTTCCCCTTCCTTCCTGACAATTCCTTCTTTGCTTTTTTATCCTCCCTCACTCCCTACATCTCCCTCCGTCCCTATGACACCTCCCCCAGCCCGCTGCCCACACACAGATGCAAACCTTTTCTCGAATGGTTAGTTTGTCTTCACGATCTTGGGATGGTCTTCACAAGGGGCAATAACTGTCACAGTTTTAAAGTCATAAAGTTTTGGTTTACATTGTTTTTATTCAGCGAAGACCAACATAAACTTGGAAAGTCTTGACTCGTACTATTTTCGTTGGAGACTTATACTGATTTTTTTTTTGTCTGAGAATGTGACATTTTACTTCTTTCTTTACTTCCTCCTTTCTCTTTCATTTAAATTTTTTTCTTCTTCTGCAAAAATATTCTTTTTTTTAGTTAAAGCAACATTTAAAATAGTTTTTTATTGTCATTCTTTCTGCTTTCTTAAGTCACGAGATTTAAGTAACTTTCTTAAAACCATTTAAAGTTTTTATATTTGCTTTCTTTCTCTCGCCTTCATTATATATTTAAAACTTTTTATTTTTGTCACTATGTAGCCATCGAACTACAAGATGTGATGATTTAATAAGTGTCCGCAATCAAGTGTTCCACAGCTTTTACAAGGCTTAATTTAATGCACTTTGCTGCCTGTTGAATTTTCTTTTTTTTTTCTTGATGGCTGTCACACAAACGCTTTGATGAGATCGTTCACTGTAAGGCTAATGAGTCATAAATCATGCAGTTTAGGGACACAAACAGCGAAGAAGGATATTTAAGCCTGCTGTTCTCACCCTCATCACCCCAACTTTCACAGCAAAACTCGAGGGTAGCGAGTTTGTAAGGGAAAGGTCAGGGGTCAAAGACATATGCCCGTAACCAAGAGACTGATGTGTGTGGGGAACGTCACAAAAATTCATCAGATTGTAACCAAGAACTCAAAACTTGGCCGACACAGCCTTGAAAAGTTTCCGTTAAACTGCCAGGAATCATGGTTGCTTTATAGCTTCTAAGCAGTCAACGAGTTCGACAGGGTCTCCTTAATGTGCTACCCGGGTTTAAAACAATTTGTGATGAAATGTAAAAGCACCGGGAGACGAAACCAAAGTTGATGCCAGACAGGTGAAACACTGCAGGCTTCATTATCATAGTTCTTTTGACAATGCACTGACTCCTTTTCTTACTTTTCTTAAATTTTTTAAAAAGTCTTCATTGTTTTCTTTCGTTGGCCCCTCTTATGAAGTGCTGGTTAGACAAGGGAAGAGAATCCAGAACAAAGTGCGAGTGTGTGCTCAGGCTGTAAATTCAAGTCCAGATCCACTCTGAACAATTCCCACATCGAGATAAAAATGACAAATTGTAAATACAACATCCACACAACCATGTAACCAATCCTCCATCATATGTATACCTATTGATTTCACTCTTTGTCACAGAAATCTTTCATTCAGTCAGTCTGGCGTAGTCCTCTCACAATAAAGGGAGAAAATGGAGAAAAGGGGAGAGAACTCAACATCTAGAGTCCTCCACTTCCCACGAGAGGCAAAGACATCGTTTGGACGGGTGGTCAGCTCTTGTCTGTCTCTGCCCACTGTGTGGTGGATGTTGATGGGGACGAAGACTGAGATTGTGCAGTGGCCTTGGGTTATCTCATTAACTACCGAGGACTTGGAGTTATTTTCCCTTTTTTTCCGTCTGCAGCCTGCAGTTAACCTTTTATGACTATTTCTCCTCGACCATTTTTACCGAAAAATGCTGCAGCCATTGCTTTATGGAGAGGTAGATGAATAAAGAACACCATCTAGTAAACAGTCTGGTATTTGGGGCTGGATATAAAGTTTATCGCTGAGAGGGGTTCTTACTCTGTTACCCATTCTTCTTTGGAGATGATTCACAGAGCAACAACTGTAGCAGAGGTGTGTTATCCCTGGTCTTCAAAGCAAAAGACAAAGCAAAAGAGTGTGAATGAGAGGGAAGGAGCAAAAGATCATTTCTTCAAAGTTTCCACTCGTGTCCAGCTCTTCACATCGCTTCTCGAAGGTCCACCCGGGGACAGCAGCAACTTGTAAGATACACTCACCAGACATTATCAGGAGGACGAGACCACCTCTCTGTCGACAAAAGCTGTTTGTGTCTGAGACCAAGTCCTCGAGCTGACGGCTCAAAGTACTTCTGGGAGAGAACTCTTGTCCTCTTCCGGTCAACCAATCAACGAGTGTCTTTCTTGATGGCTTTGCCAGTGATCAGATGCGATCGTCTCCTATCAAAGAAATCGAAGGACTGTGAATATAATCAGGATACAAGTCAGTATCGGCCAGGCATAATTCTGAGACTTCGAGAAGTATGGGGATCAGGACAAGACTAAAAGTTTACTTTTTTAACCTCCTCGAAAAGAGAGGAAACTGTAATAAACAGGGAAATGTTGACAGTTCTGTTACACTCAACATGGAGGGAAGAATAATCACTTTTTTACAACTGTTAGATTTTTCTCTCTTTATCTCTCTGTTAGTTTTTTTATATTTATTTTTTATTTTTTTTTTTTTTTGAATGTTTGTTTCCGGTTCCAAAGGAAGCTTACAAATTTAATGATCAAGAGAACACCTGTCTTAGTTTCATCCTCTACTGATACACTGGTCAGTCATGGCTGATCTGTCCATGACCCCGTTTTGCTTCCTAAACAATTGGCAAAACAAACAATTATCCTGAAGATAAGGGGTTCCAGTAAAATATAAAAGCCAGTAGGTATACCCCCGATGAACGCGATGACTAACAGACGATAACTTGTTCAATTGCAATCTGATACAAGCAGATGACAATCAGAAACCAGTATTTCCAAATCATTGAACAATATCCGAAAACCTTTTGTCCCAGAACTAAACAATCCTTCAGTTAGTGTGTTGTTCCCTCATATCAAGCTCGATCAGATGAGACTAACACTCGTGAGATAACAATAATTCGGTTAAACTTGACACTAACCGTAAAATACGGACAAAATGGAGTTCATGAACGAAGAATAATATTAACAAGGCTTTCAAATCACTAGACGATGACTCCATCACTTACAGCCCTGCAAATGATAAATGGAAATAAGTATAATCTGGAGGTTTTCAGTTCACTTGGCTACTGAACGTTCACAGAGATTAAGGATGAAGGTTGAGAGGAATCGCCTTGGAAAAGACCATACCAAGCACCAATCCCAATTCCTTGCGCCCCGAACAGGTTTCAGACAGATTATTCCGCTCTCTCAATGAACTTTGCTCCATGAAGTGGCTCACTAGTTCCAGTGACGACATAAAATGGCGGCCGGAAATTGAAAAAAAAATGGACTGGGTGCCGGACTAGCATAGAGTTGGTCTGTTTGTTCTCTCTGTGATCTCTTGAGAGCATGCTGTGGAAATGAAGACACGGGTGGCATGACCTGTGTGACGACACAACACTTGACCTTTCCCCTTCCCATCATCCTCCACCCGCGTGAGAGAGAGAGCAGTGGACGGGGATAGTAAGGGGGGTAACTTTCAGCTTGATTCCCTCTTTCATTATCATTTACTCTTTTATTTTGATTTTTATAAAGTTTGCCAACGGAACTCAGCGAACCGAGTCTGGAAAGACGCTAAGGGAGTTTAAATGTTGACCCACGGTCCGGGGCATCTGCTGCCTTCTAAAATAATTAAAATTATTGATGTGTGCATCACGAGAATCTACAAAAGAACTGATGTAAACAGGAACTTTATTTGTGAACCCAGCAAAATGAAGGTGAGTTTATTGACTATACGTGTTCAAGCTTAGGAAAGGAAAAGTTGATATGTATACCTGCTCAAACTCGAAATACCGACTGTGCTTTTAGATAATACTGATAGCAAAAATATATTACTCTATATTGAGAAGAGATTGGAAAGGAAGGAGGAAATCAAATAAACTGTATACAGAATGATGAAGAAAAAAAAAACAACCTGTAAACATGAACACTTTGACAGATTGTTAGCTTGTTTGTTGGTTTTTTTTTTTTTTTTTTTTGTTTTGTTTTGTTTTAAGGTCCCGTCTTAATAAAAATTAGCTGATTCTTCTCAAAACAATTTTCTTGTCTTAAAATATCTAGATCGTTCTGGGTTTTTTTTTTATTATTATCTTGAGGACCAAAACGTGCTTCGGGTCCATAAGACTTCGGGAAATAAAACACACATCCCCTTCAGCCTTTTATTGCCTTTTTAAGGAACCTACTTGCTTTATCTCGTGACCTTAATGCTCTAGTTTCACAACAAAAAAGTGATGTCCATTTGGCGGGGAGGCAGGAAGAGGAAAGTCGGGAACCTGGTCCATTACCCAAAGAGAATTAAATGTCCTTTTACAACGAGATCCAGTGTAGATGGCGCTCAAACCGTCGACTCAAACAAGTCCGGCAATCCACTGACATCCTCATTTGCTCATTCCTGAGAGTGATTGTCATGTCCTGCTCAATCTTACCTCACTGACCGTGTCTAGGGCTGGCTATCATGTCACGGAAATGATGCCTCTGATGACATCTCTTCCGGTTGTCTACCTTGCATGAAGACATCCATAAAGCTTTTCTTTTATCAAAAGAGCAATTAAGTGCCAGTGAGACAGGACTACCGGAGGCTGTCAGTTGGCAGTTTGCTTTGTTCTCAGGACGAAGTGCAAGCAACAAGATTCATTAAGCAGAAAAATTCGTCCACAAAATAATCATCATCGCTGCCAATGAGAATCGTAGATAATTCATGGCTTGGATTGATTGGTTGAATTCACCGCAAAATGTTATCAAATTTGAGTGAATAATACTTTTTATTCTCTGTGATTCAAGACTTTGAATATAGCAATTATAAACTGCGATTTAAAAAAAAATTGCCTGAAGTCATTGAAAAAAAATTCTTCTGAGAGATTTTATTGCGGATGATCAGTTATTGATACCTCGCTCTTCTTCGAAGTTTCAATAATATTCAAATCTTCTAACACAAGTCTGATTACAGCCTCACTGGCATAACACCATGACAACAATATCAGCTTTTTCCATATCACCAAAAAATAAGGAATCAGATTTTTCTATATTCCTACGTGAAGCCTTCAGGATGGAGGGTCCTTCCTCTCCAATATTGGTCGGAAAACGACAGGCTCCTTATCCAAATGAAACTAGGTTCTCACCCAAAGTACTTCAAATCTTCTTTTTTATCACGTATCCGGCAAATCATGGGCAGTAGCCTCAATTCCGACGCCGTCGGTAGAATCAGATTGGACAGACTCCATTTCGGGCGCCATGTTTGTGATGAGGAAATTACGCGAGATCTCGCGCAGTCCACACATGCGCGGCGGCACTGGAGCCTGAGGCCACACACATATATATATACAGAGGCACACACACACAGACACACACAGGCACACACACACACAGAGGACAGTAGAGAATCAGGATGAGGGCAATGATTTGTGTCTGTTCAGTAAAGACAAGAGTCGAGTGGATCGTCATACATTCTCGTGTACACGTGGTACACAGACTCTCACAGGTGTACATAGCTACGTTCAATTATCATCAGTCGTGACCTCTTAAAGGGTCAAAGCACGTGCTGCCGTCGCGTGCAGGACTCTACTTGAACATGCGTCTTTACCAGAGACGACTTTTTGTATTTGCATTGACTTGGACGACGCACGCGCAGCCTGTTGCTGGCCAAGATGCTCGACCCTGTGTAAGAGAGCACATTATCCACAGCAAAATATTATTAGAGTGTATCTTAGGTCTGAAGCACTTGAGGCAGTGTTCGTCAACCTGATGTGTTATTTGAAACTATGTTGCCTGGTTACAGGGAGCCATTCTTCTTAGTCTGAGATGTTTCATATATCTTCTCCTCCATTTTCTGAGCTGCACTTTAGCTTCATGATGCAGGTCTGCTTGGCCCGCCCACACCTTGACATCTGCTGCTTGGCATTGAAGGATTTGTAGGCTTTCAACAAGATGCTGTTTCACACTTCTTCTTTTAAAACCAGATCCTGATACTTTCTAAAGTGTACAAGGTGGTGTTAAGTTGTTGTCTGTACTCAATGTTAGTGCATTTTTTAAAACATCAATCTCTGACCATCTGTCTTTATATTGCTTGATGGTGATTGTTCCAGTCATCAAAAGGTGCAGCCTTCTGAAATATATACAGCATTTCATGTCTCCATTTCTAAGGGTCTGGTTCATGAATTTCTGAGTTTTTATTATAAACTGCATCGGGATGTGAGCTCGTGAGGGATTAGATGAAGCCACGAGAAGCTGCAGCAACAGTCGCATCTAAGGCTCCCCTTACGAGCCCTTTGTCTTCTTAAGGTTCCTCACCCCTCCTTTCTCACCACCACACCACACCACCACTACACCAACACAACACCACACCACCACCACAGCAACACATCCCCGTCACGCAAAAATAAACTTCTTGCACCCATCTGGCATTACAAGGTTTTGCTTTAAAGCTTTCACAGTTCAGCGGTTATTTATAGTCCAAAGTGTTTATCTATTCAGTGTTTGAGAAATGTAAAATGTAAAAGATATATTTCCTGTTTATTGCTGTTTCTTCATTCATCTAGTCGACAAAATGAAGCTTATTAGCTGGTGCAAAAGGTTCAACCTCACACGCAGTCTCGGACGAACCTGACCAAAGGAGAACTGCGATGGACAGAAATGAAGGAAGGGGACAAATATCAAGTTCACCTAACGGTCACGGACAACAGGGACATGTTTGACAGGATTTCAATGTAGAATGCCCCACACCAACCATTACACAGAAAATGGCCTTCAAGACCTCAAATTTCATTTCAGGGGGATGCAGGGAAAGGCTCTGCTACCGCCATCTCTCCTCCTCCTCCTCCTCCCTCCTCGATCGATGCTTTTTAATGCAACATCTTTGTAAAGCATCTTAAATCTGCACAGGACCCTGGGTGGTACATCATTTCGCGGAAGCTGCGGCTCGTTGGAATGAACATATTCTTCCGCCCACTCCTCTAACCACTTCATTTTAATTTCATTTCCATAGGTCATAGAAATTAGCATTCTAAAAGGTCTGGTCTACGTTTAAAGCAAATGACTGACTCTTCCCTAAGGATAAAGTCTCCCATGGTGCACTTGTGCAGGCCTCTCACGTAATGCCGGTAATGAAAAGCTAGTTGTCCCCTAGCGGCATTACTCTCATGTGCTGGGGAGATAAAAGGCCTTCCTTAGGAATAGTCGCCCTTTGCCCAAAGTTCTGCAATCGTGGCGGTCTCACTTTATGTTCTCTGATACATTGTGTGACATGAGTATGAAGCTCATCTGTAATAATGACATTCTGTGTGTGTGTGTGTGTGTGCCTGCTCTAATGAAACAAAGATATTATTTCAGGTCTGGCATTCTAGTAGTTTAGATAAATATAATATACAAAATACCGAAGCCGATTCAGAACTACAATTATGGACGCTTCTTCATCTGGTCTATCACACTTGGGCTTTAATTTACCGGTTCGTCTTTGAAGGTGATGATTTAATATTGTAGTTTTCAATAATGGTTGCTTCACCTATGAAATTATCTCCCTTTTTCTGTCAAAATAGCCGCTGGCGGCGGTAATAGCCCTGTAGAAAAATACCAGCATTTCAGAGCTAGCTTTCATTTCATCGCTCCGTGAGAACGATTCCGAATCGGAAAATTGACAATAATTCTTCCCAAATAACCAATAGCAAGCACCGGGTATTGACCTTTCTATGTCTACTTTAACTCAATGAGTTCACACAGGAACTGTTAAAACTTTGTAATTCTCATCTTCATGTGCAAAGAGCGTTTTCTTCCTTCTCTGATAATTCCTTTTACCGAATTGCTTTACAGACAATCGACAGATAAAACAAGGTATTGAAGGAGAAGAGGGAAAGTGAGTGCATTCTACACAAAGATGCAAATTATGTACGTGAGAATCTCAAATTTTATGTTCAGGTGAACGAGTAAACTGGACACGGATCCCTGGTTCGTGAGATTTCTATGTGAGGCCGACATTAGAAACCTTCAAAAAATATAATTATTATTTTCCAGATTTTAAGAGATGCTGTTTGTTGTCTCTCTTTATGTAAACATCGATTCCAATTTTCAGAACTACTCCATAGTTGTTTAGAACTCTGCCATCATCTATCATTCATGGAGGACGCTGAAGATTTGGGCTGAGCACGAAGAACAGATGGGACAAAGGCTTGGTAAGCTTGTGCAGATGAATATGGGTGATGGGCTGACTCACCACTTTTCTTTCAACTAAAGAAAGCTTGAAGCCAAACATTTTCTTCAAGGAATGTAGATTGCAAATGTGGTGCTTAACTAAAGCTCGCTTTTATTTGCCACTGGACATCAAAACTCTGAAGCAAAGCTGTTGAGATTGTCCTGACAAAGCCAACAAAGCCAGCAGACTACAAAAGACGAAGGACAAAAAATCACACTCTATGATGTGGACTCATGGCCTGCTCTTATCTGTGCGGTCTCTAGCCTTTGTTTTAATGACAATCCCCTACAACCCATTTTTGCCTAATTCTCTCTTGCCCTTTCATTTGGACTTGGCTCGTATTGCCCACGATACCATTCTGCCATCAAAGTACCCCTCAGGACCTGCCTCAACCGTCTATCTTTTGATGTGTTTTCTTTCACCCAGGTCTTTAATCACCGATTTCATGATGTCCCAGATTGAGTTTCGATTGTGGTTGAACATCTCAAGAATCTGAGGAGTTGTGAGGTTGTCTCGTCTCACATCAGAGAAAGTCTGACGTGTCACTTTTTCACATCTCTCTCTCATTCTTTGCTTCTTCTTCTTTTTGTCTTTCTAAGGGGCGTATGTGTTCAATAAAGATCTCCGACACTAAACCAGTTCACAGAACTGAATCTTCATTTAAGCTATTTGCGCCTCGTGCTTCACAAATTGTAACCTAGCAACCATGTCTTTCATCCTCGTGGGCGAACAAACAACCATGAGGAGAGATAGAATAAACACAATAATAAGAATACCAATCGATTTATTCAATAAAGAAACATAAGGCAGTTGAGTGTAAGAAGAAACATTCTCCTGTAAATGGCCTCCAGACAAAAATGTCTGATATAGAATGTGGGAACCCAGCAAGATCTGTGCTTAAGCCCCTGTGGGCATCTCTCTGTACACATAACAACTGTGACTGGCTGGCCCCATGTAAACCGAGATAACAAGAATAAAGCCTGCTGCGTAACTACACGAAACAGTAGAATGTTGATGATAAGCTATCTAGCCACATCCATATTCAACAAGACTTTGGGGAGATTGGCTCATACCCTGAAGGATACACATAGAAATAGCTGATCACCCAGGTGGAGAGAAAGTCAGACATTCAAAACAAACGTCTATACCAACAAACAATAAAAAAAGTCAAAGAAAACACTTTATTCTTTAGAAAAGAATTATGATAAAAAAATCTCAAAATAAAAATAATCATGTTGTATATAAATGTGAGCATGTCATCGGACTTCAGAAGATATCAAGTCTTTATGAAGTCTATGACTTCCACGTAAAGAGGTCAGAGGTCGGAGACATGCGCAAAAGCTACTTCAATGCCCGGTGATCCAACTTCCTTCTTTTCATCCACCTTGCTGTCCAACGGGTACATTATTTCTCACAGAGCTGGAGGAGGTGTGGCAGTAATGTAGAGAAGATGAGCATCGCCCACACAAACAACTAACCCCGAGATAAATGTTGTTTCTACTTACTGCTCAATGATAAATGACAAATTATAATCTGGACATCAGGACATAAACGAAGTCCTGAATTAGTCGTGGGTGTGAAGGTTGTTGTGTTAGCAAAGTCCACTACTTCGTCTGCAACTCGTCCTATAAACATGTCAGAGGGCGGAGACTTCATCATGGGGGACCAGGCGCCGGGCAGGCGGCCATTTTTACCTTCAGTCACGGGGCTGAGGTATTGCAGACAAACAAAACAATCAGAGGAATGGGGACCTGAAACACAGCACGATGGTTTGGCCAGTAGTAATGTGTCTGTCGGAGAGCAAGTCTGACTGTAATAGGCAACTGCTCTGTAGATTGTGGTAGACATGTTGCCAATATGTCTGTTCCATGTCATATTGTCCACGGAGGGAGGGATGTCTGTAACTCGATGTCTAAACACGCAAAACAACTGGCTGTTCTTCCCACCAACGAGTGTGAGGCCAACAAATGTTAATCAAATGATTGCAAGTATTCAAACACATGTTACAAAGAAAAACACATTATTTAATTTTTTCTGCTTTCAATAATACTAAGCCCTACAAAGCTTAAAAACATTTCCGAGACATGTGTTTACAAACGCTGATGTTTTTGTTTTGGTAAGAAATCCATTTTTACAGTGGGCAATAACTCTGATCATTATGTGGGAGTGACGGATTTTATGTTGAACCTGGTCTCTTCATTCTAAAACGATTAATTGAAAATCTACCATCTGAAGAGGTATCGTATGATATTGTTAGATGGAACATCCCTCAAGTCCACTTGATGGCTCCAGGCATTGTCAGACAGTGTGAGGGACTTCTGATGAATCATTCGAGTTTATCATATCATCCTTAAGTCTGAGGTGTTAACAACCACCCAGGACTTAGCTTCTAAGACAAAATATCCTAAATTCTGAAAATCCGAGCTGGTTCTCTGAGGTGAGACAGAAATACAGAACTGAATGTTGTCAACAACGGACTGACTGCAAATGACACAAACCTGAACAAACAGAGATCGAGACTTTGTGTGTAAATAAACAAAATCAGCTTGATTCTTCAGAAATTATTCACAAGTGAATTCCTTTTCTGTTGCCTGTTCCTATGTCAGACAAAAGCTAGTCGCTTTAATGGAAAAGCTACAAATCTTACAGGAGGATAGCAATGGGAAAATAATAAAATATTTACAAAAAAACCTATGGACAACTAAGCTTGTTGAAATAATATTTTCACAGAAGGAAGGTGAGATAAGGTTGTGTTAGGCGGAAGAGGGATGTAATCCATCCTCCAAGCAATTGAACATGGCCGTGGGATCTGTTATCGAGTTTTGACAAAAATACTTGCCGGTGGCAGGACGATGTGTATTGGCGACAGATGATGACAAATAATTGTGTTACAAAGTGTTTCTACCTGCTAACATGTAAATGTGGAGGAAGGACGGTTTAAACAGAGGGATTGAAAGAAGAATGGAAGGGAAGGAAAAGAAGTGAAATTGTGTCCCTTCAAGGAAGCTGTGGACGATGACGGATGACACTTTATACATTAAAAAATAATTACTGAAGCATTTGTAGAAACTGAGGAAAAAGAAAATCTTTCGCAGGCTGTCGTGATTGGAATAATCAAAAAACTCCAATCTTTCTTTTTTCTGACAGCTTTCAAAGCACTCGGTCAGAATTTCAGTAATCCAACTGTAGGGACTTCGATTGAAATTGTGGTAAACGACCAGATAGTAGAAACTAATGAAAAGATATCGTGAAATCCTTCTAAACCCTGACAGTCTGCCAAACCTCGAATATCCTGATGACACTTCCTTGCAAAATGTTACAATGTCCAGATTCTGTGAGGGAATAATACAGGCATCTCCTGTTAGGAAAAAAAACAATTAAATTTACTTCAAGCAAGGACTATTTTCTGGCTTTTCACAAGTATATCCTTGTGCCACTGCCTCGTGTTTATTGAACCGTTATCTTTTATCTTCCCTAGAGGATATTGAGAAATCATCGCATTTTACGGTAACAGACTTCTTTGAGGTGAACAAAGGAATATTTTAAACTGGAAAATGGTAATAAATTCCGTTTATTTTACTTTGAAGAGAACCAAGCCTACTCACCAGCTTCTGATTACAGTCATAAAGGGATCCATCGGTATAAGGTGTGAACAAAATTAATTCACCGGAAGCCTCTTATATCAAAGTTGTTTTTTAAATAAACAAGTTTCAAATTCTTTACACTGTTGGCCACTTTGTAGAGACAGAGAAACCACGGAATGGACAAATGACTTGCTTAAGGTTTTGGATTAACATCTCTAATAAAGCACAAAATATTATTAGTATAATTAAACAAACTGATGCTGATGCTGATGATTCCCCTCAAAAGCAAAACTGCGGGTTATTTTTACCCTCCCCCTTACACCTACCCAAAGAGGTTTCGTTGACAGTTTACCCACGTGAACATCATGTCATCCCTTATTACCTCCAAGAACAAGAACTGCTCAAAGCTAAAGTTCCTGATGGAGATCTTCACCTGCAAGAAATTCCCTGCCTTCCCCGTGCTTCCGTGCAGATAGCGCCTCATCCATCACTGTTTTCACCTCACCCACGTGACCCCAGGCCTGCGTGGGGCGGCCAACATTAATCACCAGTCGCTTTTTTTGTGAATTCATGCATGGACGTATTGCGTGCTAGTGAGTGAGGAAAGGAAAGAATAAAACAGAGAGGCAAGCAGGCTATCTTCAGCCTCTAACACTAATATCTCATTGGCTTTGCAGTCCAACCTCCCACGCACCCTACAAACCTCTTTTCAAACAGAAGTTCTGTTCTTCTTGTAATGAAGAAGTTGGAGTTCGGATTCGTTGGATGGTAAAAGCTAGAAAACTCTTTAAACTGAGTTCAATACGAATTTTTAAAGTTGCACTTATTTGACTTTGATTTCAGGTTTCTTTTTTCTGCCAAGCAATGTGTTTGGTCCAACAAGAAACATGTGTTAACGAGTTTTCATGCCATTTCATGGCAGCCATCCTCCGATGGTGGTCCCGACACAAACATCGACGAAGCCTCCAACACATTATCAATTATTCAACTGAAGGGAGAAGGAAGCAGAGAAGGATTGTAAATCTTTTGGTGCTAACTCCTGACAACCTGCAAGTTGTCTGCTTGTCACTACTTGCTGTACACTCTGATCCTATCATCATCGTCGTCGTCATCGTCGTCGTCGTCATCATCATCATCATCATCATCATCATCATCATCAAATCAAACGTTGCAACATTTCACTCCTTCAGAACATTAAGTCTGCCACTGGAACTGGTTACAGCTTTGCTCCCACCCGAGTGCACTTGATTGACACGGTCTACCCGGTGCGATGAAACATTGGAGAGGTGGATAATGTGTGCAGACATCATCATATCACAACAGTTCATCCGGCAGGCTTTAGAAGAGAGATAATCTGAGCTTAAGACACTCAAGCAAGAGTTCAGTCCGAGCATCAAGAGATTCTCACTCCAGTCTCCACCCTGCAGTCAGTTGATGGACAATGGCGGCACAGGATGGACAACCCGAGAGCCAGGTTTTCTCCCCTCCACAAGGTGTTTCATGAAATTCTGGTTAACTGACACCAAGAAGAAACCTAAGAGTTGTTTGCTACTCGACGGGTTCCTGTAAATTTCTCTTGGTTTTTTTTTTTTCTCTCCATTTTACCTTTCCTCGTGGATCTTCGTTTGGCAGACTATCAATAAACAAAATGAGAGACGGAAAAATCACGTTCGGCTTTTCTGACCCTCTAGCAGTTTATTCTCTTCCTTTATTGCATTACTGGATGCAGTCTGTGGTCAAATGGATTCCGGACCATTCCGTCTCTTTCGATTAAGACTGTTGGTGGATTTCATTCCACAGTAAGACTGAGCTTAAAGACCTCGTGTGGAGGCAAGTGACCGTTTGATTGTGTGATTTGAATTCAGGACACGAGCAATCCTCACGACAAGTTTCTGTGTGTGTGTTTTTTCTGTCAATTTATGAACCTTGTAATTAGAATTTTACTGTTTTTGAGGAGGCCGTGATGATTTCGATGTCAAATGAAGGCTTCTACTACAAAACCTTGGAGACAAGAGAATACATAGCATCCTAGTAAGTATTTAACATACTGCTAGTCAAGACAGCGCTCTGACAGGTCTTTAACACAATCTTCTCAGCACCAAGATTGTTGCTGATCAAGGTTCCTTCAATCTGTTGTTGTTCCTTCACAGTTGATACTCCGAAGATTTCCCCGATATTATTAACAGCAACAACTTGAAAACAATTTTAGAAAGTTAGAACAAATTGTGAACGAGCACAAGCTATCAGACATATATAAGAACCTGTTCGCTCCAGACAAACCCACACATTACTGAACCCAGGACAGAGGTAGCCCCAAGACTAGCCACCAGGTGGGTTATAGTCTCAACATGAATTCCAGCTCTTTAGTCAGAAGTGTTCTGAGACAGCAGTCACTTTTAACTGAGGCGATGAAGCACTGAAATTCGGTACCAGTTCTTTACAACCTGAAAGAAATGCTTGAAAAACGTAAAAACGAAATCAGAAAGTGTTATTAGGTAGGTGTTGCTTGTTCTCTTTTTAAGAATTGTAAAAATATTGCTTTAAGGAGCAGGACTAGCACCTGGCATGCCACTCACCCACAAACATGACACCACTTTGCCACCTCAAAAAAAAACAACAAAAAACAGACGTGAGTAGACACTTTATTTACATTCACCTAAAATAACTTCGTGCATTCTAAGGACACGTGAAGCAACGGTCCACTTGCTACGACTGTCATCTCCATCAAGCCCGTGAGAATTTCTTTGATCTGCGGCTTACATACAGTTCACCCTCGCCACCCATGATTAACCTAATCCAGGGGTGGGGAATTAATTTTCCCAAGGGGCCGCATGAGAAATTGGGATGGTTTTAGAGGGCCGGACTAATATAGTTAACTCAGTTTTACCCAATACTGTATATATAGTATATATACTGGCGGGCGGGCCGGCCTTTGCCCAGGTCTGACCTAATCCCTGCCACCCGAGATGGAGGCTTGGCTCACACCAGCACCACGTGACCGTATGTGTGACGTAGAAAACCGTTTCTCTCCCAACCGCGCGGGGTTTTATTTCAAAATACAAGGGAGACGTGTGGTCGAGCGGATCGAGCTTTCAGAGCAGAAGTTTAACATTTTAAGCCCCGACTTGAAAACTGTTCCACCCCATCCAGGAATCCAGATTTTTAAGAGAGGCAGTGGACATAGGCGGTTGTTCCCCTTTGTGTATTCCATGCCCGCCAGGAGGCTCTGTGACCTTCACCTTTAACAAGAGTGTAACCTTGGCGGGACCAAGGAGTCAAGGACGCAAAGCTCCAGTGGCGGAGTATGTTGTAAAAAAAAAATCCCTGTTAATCGTAACCACGTGAGGTAGGCACAAACACTTTGTAACAACAGCACGTGACCGCTGAGAAACCCCACTCCTTGAAATAGCCTGCGTGGGGGCCACTGAGACATCGTTTGTCATGATTGTATGACAAGCAGGTCAACCACGTCCTTCGGAATCATAAGTGTTTGCAGAAAGAAGCTCATAAAGATCCAGGGAAGTAAAATACCAGCCCCCGCGCCATTCGCCTCTTTATTTCATTGAATGTATTTTGTTCATCGCAAGAAATTATTTCCAAAAATCAGAAAACAAATACTTCTATTCTATTCGGAAGACACCGAACATAGGGCGCTACAATTCTTATTTGCATTTTCAGGTGGTCAACCATTGCCACAAATCATGAGACGATCGGTGCAGCCCCCAAAATGTCAGAAGCTAGAATTTAGCTAGGTTCGCTTTTAAAAAAAAGTTGCACCCCACTAGACCTTTAACCTTGTCTGGTAAAGACTTCCTAATGATTATTTCTCGTCAGCAGCAGGGTGGGACCCAGGACCGTATATATCGCTTATGTTCGGTCCATGGTAGGACGACATGATGAAAGGTCTTCGTGAGGACACACGATTTCGTCCCTCCAAACAGTTCCTGACATCGGGCCCTAGTCTAAGCAGACTAACTTGAGGGTTAACAGAGGGCTCCAACAAAGTCTGGCCAAACGAATCGATGAGTACACTAGCGGGAAATCAATTCCAGAAGAAAAACCGCCCCACAAATATGGCATCAATTCGTTATCACGGCCATGGCGGGCAAGGAATCACTCAAATGTGTTAATACCCTGACTATGTGTTTGGAAATAAATGGGTGGAAGAATAATTATAGTCTGTTGTCTTGGACTTTCTTTCCATCCATTCGTCTATTCTACTTCCTTAAAGGTTTCCCTCAACCCACTCAACTCACTTCCGTCCAAACGAAATCAGTTCCGACTATCTGACCTTTTACTGACCACGGGAAGTCCTTGTGTAACATCTGATAATAAAGTCCGACTCGGTTAACTTATACTTCGTGTGGATTCCACGAAAGAAAGGAAGGAAAGAGATGAGTGTGGTATTGATCCCGTTATTAACAAAGGGTCATAAAGCCTGCGGGAAAAATACAGCCATTGTGGACGGTCTGTGCCATGGAGACAATACATCAAGGAAGGAGCAGGAAGTTCAGAAGTTGTCGTCAGACGGAGACCACGTGGTCCTTCTGGCCATCCCGCTGACAGCGCCCCTGGGACTACATCTTCCGTCCCTCGCCGTCCTTATCAAAGGGCTTCTCACCTCACAGACCATGTGATGAGTGGCACAAATATTCGTGCTTCATGCTCGGAGTGGTTGGATGGATCAAATATTCTTGTCTGTCACTTCTTGGGTGGTTGTACGTGCGCGAGCTGGTAGGAAAGGACGGCGGGTGGAGGCAAAAGCAAGAAAAGAAGGATACTCATTATAATTTTTTTTCTGCTTTTTCCTTTTTATGTGATCATTAATTCGTTACATTTTTTTTCTTTTTTTCAGTAACGTTATGATCTGACAGACCTAGCCCTAGATACTCAAGAAAAATCAGTTCACTCTTTAATCTTGCAAATTGAGGAACACAATAATGCAATTCATTAATACCATTCTTTGCCTTCTCCAAATCTCTTCTACAGACGAGAGGATTGTACGAAGAAAAAAAAAAAGGAAGACTCAGTGCGTTGTCATCTAATACAGTTTTTAGAGCTTCTAGATAAAAATTGATGTTCCTGAGAGCCAAAGACCAACGATGGGGTGTGAGGTGTCATCTAGTCCATCTCTATTCCCATCCCCGAGAAGGACGAGTGAGAGTAAACTATTGTGTCAGGGTGTTTGTGTCATGACGATATCTATCATGTGTCATAGCTACATATATAGTATCTACAACATGTGTCATGATTACTTTTAGTCCGTGCGTGTGTCATTAAGTACAGAGAACATGACAAAAAGGACATAAACTCTTCCCGTCACCCTTCTGTTCTCTTCATGTTCACGTCACTGTGTGGGTGTGTGATGTGTGCAGTCTTTGTGTATATTGTGTGTGTGTGTGTGAGAGAGAGAGAGAGAGAGAGAGAGAGAAAGACAGTTGGTATACGTGTTGAGGTTCATGAATATGCGCTGACACACATGAGTGCGTGTATGTGTATGGACTTGTATGTACGTTCGAATTCCACACACATACACATGTATTATGTATGAAAAAAAAAAGAAAGACATATAATATTAGACACAAATATTTATTTCTTGGCATATTCTTTTCTGAGTTCCCTACAAACGAACATTAGTTCTTGACATTTACTGTCTGCATACACTAACTGACTCATTACTGGAGCAGGCGGCACCATTGTGTCTGTCAGCGGGCAACAACTCACCTCCAGTATATGGCGGTTACACATGATTTCACAGCTGAAGACTAACATCAAGGAAAGATAACTACGCTTGAGCTGGCATGAAGAGTTAACTCTGCCCCAACAAGCGGCCCACAAGACCGAAATGTGTTTCAGTAACAGAGAACAGACACAGTTATAACAATGGTTGCCATGGACACACAGTTCTAATGGTCTTTGACTTAGACACAGAGAGCAAGACAGCAGACAGACATCCACCCATGTATATCCATTCAGACCGTCGAGTGTAGAGCTGGTCCTGACAAATGTAGTCGCACAGGTTCCGGCGAGAAAACACGATCGACAGGCCCCCAGGACCTTACACCTTTACTCCCTTCAGGTGAGAAAACATGAGCTTGTTAAATACTGTGTCTATCGGCTCGAAATAATGTGATGGTCATTAATTACAAATCTGATCCGATGATCTCGTGCTGAAGCAACAGCTGGACACATGTTGGTGTTAGTAAGACCAGGCAACAGCTTCGCATCATCGCTTGAGACATGGAACCCTTGAGCCCCATCGTCCCTGACCTGCTTTTTTGTTGATCACAAGCTTTTTGAACACAATAAATATGTGACCGCGAGGTTGTATAGTCTTCTCTACAACTGGAGGCCCCCAATAATCTCTTGACTGGATAAAGATAGACAAGAGTGACTGGACAAAAAATCTTCCCTTATATCATCCGATTCAAGCAAAAGATGGGCTGGCAAAGAACAGTAGGTCGAGGTGTGAACCACTCCATCCCAACTCCGCCATGTAAGCCTTTGAATGCTCACCAAAATCAAAGTCCTGAGTGCAGACCTGTGTCTCCACAACAAATCAGGCAATTCCTAGGACAAACAATGCACAAGACCTGTCCTTAAAAAATGTTCAAGGCGTTGAATGAAAACAATTGTCAGGGCAGGAGAGTGCGTTACCATTGGGTCCAGAAAAACTCTGTCCATTTCTGTCAACAAAAAGACAAGAGAACTTTGTTTCCCAGAATTTACTGTCTGCACGTGCAGTGTTTGGCTGCATTCGCAGAAAAAGTCTCGCTGCTGAAAGATAAAATACTTGTCTTTCACCATTGTCCCCAGCTATCACATTGATAAACGACCACGTGACCTCGTCCTCTATGTATGTCGTCTGTCTCTCTTTCCTCTGTCGATGTCAAAAGTGCGGTTTACGGTTTGAAGCCTCCCTCTGATGTCTTGATGCGCACTGCATGCATTTTGTGCACGTGTCAATTCCCCTTCCATACTATCATCCCTTGATTGTGAGAAAAAGATGTTGTATATTGTTCACATCGAGTGTGAATCGTGTCAGTCCACGTCTGACATTAGAGAGATTAAACCAGCATTGTACCGTAGGTTTACACTTCTGTGCACCTCTCAGGGGTCGGAGGTCAGAAGGTCAAGAGTTCGATAAGCGCTGACCCGCCTTTCATCGCTATCTCGGCCAAGTTGCAAGAAGAATATCATTTTTGACAAATAATATACTTTAAATATTATATTCTTGTATATCGATACTGAAAAATGGTTTGTGTGCGTCTTAATATTATTTGTAACCATTTCGGTTACTATTTAAGCAGTTCGTTGAGTATGGTGTCAAAGATGAATCTTTTTCTAATTAATTGGTTGTGTATTTGTTTTGTTGGGTACTAAATGCTGGTGCTTATTGACTTATCAGTGAAGCAGATTCTCAAAGTTACTGCTGCTATTTAACTTTCTTGTTTCGTCTGTTCTTCGTGCTATCAAAATATATTTCGTGATAATACAGACATTTCATGCTAATCCTTTGGGGTTTTTTTTCTGTGTTTCAGATACGGATTTCAATCATTGCTTTGTTTTGTCTCTTCGTCTCTGATACGTGTTTCAGGTACTCGTTCAATCCGGCCGTGTTTCGCCTGTGTGTCAGATGACTTGTCATTCTATAAACATGCTGATGTTCTTCAAAATGCGTGTTTCGTGCCAACAGGTGCCAGCCAACATGCCTTTATTTCGCCTGTGTCTCACATCTGAGTTTCATGTTGCTAATCCTGCCTTTGTCTTGCCTGTTCTTTAGATAAGCTCTCCACGCGGCTTCGGTTCATTTGTGTGCAAGATGTGTATTTCACGGTCCTGACTCAGCCTTCAATTTTGTTTGTGTTGCCAGCGGCGCCATGGTGTGCCTCAATCTCACAGAGAACGACAACCACACCCTGGGTGGAGAGCGCGCACAGGAGCTCTTCGAAGAGGTCAGTCACGTGATCTACGGCTTCATGCTTCCGGCGATCTGCGTCTTCGGGATGGTGGGCAACGTCCTGAACCTGACCATCCTGACCCGCCGCAAGCTGCAAAAGTCGTTCCGCACCCTGGAGCAGGCGGCCAACCTTTGTCTCATCTCGCTGGCCGTCAGCGACCTCATGTTCTGCATCTTCGCTTTCCCGACCATGTTCCTGCCCAAGAACGACTTGTACGACAGCAAAGGTCTACTACTGACCTACCGCGTCTACAACACCGCCGTCATTAACGTCTTCATCATGATCAGCACGTGGCTGACAGTGGCTATGTCGCTGGAGCGCTACCTGGCCATCTGCCACCCGCTGCGGCAGGACCTTTACCTGACCACCCGGCGTATTAAGATCGTCATAGTGCTCACATACATTCTCTCCTTCGTCTTCAACATCCCGGTGCTGTGGCGCTATGAGGTGCAGGAGGTGTGCCCGCAGGTGCTGGCGGCCAAAGCCAGGGTGCAGATGAACACCGCCCTACAAGCCTCCAGCAGCTATGGCGTCAACGAAGAACGTGTGGGTATAGGTGTCCTGGGCGTCGACAACAAAACCCGGGTGGGCATTGCATCGCCGATGGAGAGACACACGATGACAAACCTGTCGAATGGCGTGCCCTTGCTGCTAAGCACCCCCACCATGGCCACGCTGGCGGAACTGGCCTACATCCACTTCAGGCCCATCCAAGTGTTTCTCTGGGACTCGTCACAGCTGGACACAGTGTACCGCAGCCTGTGGGCCTTGGTGGGCAACCTCATCCCCCTCGTTCTGCTCATCTACTTCAATGTCTGCCTGTGCCGCAAGATCTACCGCTCCTACAAGATGCGGCAAAAGTTCAAGCAGGAGCACCACAACCGGCAGGATAACTCCAGTCACGTGATCACGGTGACGCTTGTGGCTATTGTTCTCATGTTTCTTATTCTCGTCGCCCCTTCCGAGATTGTGATACACGCCGCACGCATCACCAACACCAACAACAGCTACACCTACATGACGGTCGAGGCCGTGATGAACTTTATGCAGGGCATTAACTTCTCCGTCAACTTCATCCTCTACTGTATTATTTCCCCTTACTTCAGGAAGACTCTCAAGTACATCTTCTGCTGCGGATGTTACAACATCTACCAGGTATCCAAACAATGGAAAAAGGAGTTTGAGACATCACTCATGTGACAAGTCGCTAGCATGCACAAGCGAGTTGTAATCAAGTGATAATGAAATGTAGAACATTTAATAAACAATCCCCTATTCCCACTGAAAAAAAAAATCAGTGTCATGGTTAAGTTTTGCTCCATATCAAACACTTTACAACTTTTGATCCGGAAGATATTTACTAACCAGTTAGAAGTGTTTGTGACAAATAATTCCAATGTTTTAAATATACATTTACTGTTCCAAGTGAATCTTTAATGGTTTGTGTAATTAAGGGGTAAACTTATGAAGGAGTAACGATTCAATGATCTCCCCCTCCCTTTATATTTGTATCGTATGTAGAAAAATGTTTTGATTTTTGATGTGCTTTGAGATTTCACTTAAATGTGCAAAAAAGGGGTAAACCATTTATCCCTGATACAGATGCTCAAAATCGTTTGTTAAATTCACAAAAGTATTACAGTCGAGATTGATGTTTGGTGACTTAGCAAGTCAAGACATTTGGAAGACTAAACTTTTAAGAGTCGAATATTTCTGTCGTGTATTTACTAAACTACGTTTCATTGGATTTTTCTACTCTCATGCGTGAAAGTTTGTAGGAAGAAAACTAAAGTACTGTGTCGTCTTCCGTGCAGATTCAGGAACACTGGAACATCGGAAGTGCCATTTCACGACATTCTGCACAGCACGACTGAATGACGGCAACAAAAATACCAACAACAACAACAACAAAGACTGACGACTGAAATGAGCCAATCGCCACAGACTATATCTACCCGAACTGCACGTGGAGTTACAAAACGGAAGTGGAGAGTTCGTGACGTATGAACTCGTGTGAACTCGCAGCGCACGTGAACAGTGCAAAAATGGCGTGTGATTGAGTGATCATCCCGCTTGATTACACCACTGATCTGCTACGTGAGTGTTTTGGGTGACAGATTGTCCTGAAGGTCTGTGTTATTTGATACATTTGCTTAAAAAAAGGGGGAAGCAATTTCGTCACGGATCTTGTGGATGTGTGAGTTTTTTCCCCTCATGTGGTCCACATGCCTTGTGTGTTTGTTGTTGTTTTTAATTTTAAGACAAAACAACCACTCGAACTATCATGCCAATGCTCATTTTGAAAGACCGGGAGGTGTCAGGAAAGAAGTGTGGCCACAAAGACAGGATGGACTCACTTTGTTGGGTTCGAGTTACCTGTCTTCAGAAATGTTGGTGAATATACTAGTTTGTGATTGTACTGGTGTGAATGTGCGTGAGTGAAGTCAGTTCACAAAGATTCTCTCATCACACGGGTAAGGACAGAAGGGGAGACCATAAGCGCACTTGAATTACAAGTTTTATCCGAAAATCGAGACAAAAAAGACAGGCAGCCTGAGCAAGGTAGGCCAAACCTTCCATCGTTCCTCCTTGCTGCCATGAATGAAAAACTAGCCGCTAGCAAGCCGCTTGATTCCGTTAAGCCCTCGATAACAGTCTTCTTTCATCTGCTCATTTGAAGCTTTAATGTCCTTCTATTTATCTTACCGGAATGAAGTGTTATTTTTCAGAGGTACTTTCTTGTGAAAAAACTAGTTCAAATTCGATATTTTTAAAAAGTTTGTAGAGTTTGGTTACAAGATTTCTAGCTTGGCAGTAGGCGTTGAAAGGTAAACAAATTTTTTTCATCAAAGACACAATAAGTTTTCCTCCGTTTCAATAAAAAGCACTTGTATTGAATTCTTTAAAACTTTTTTTTTCTTTACGAAAACCAACTTTAAGAGTCATGAATTTTTCAACAAAACTTTTTTCCGACACGAACTGTAAATCATGCTGTAAAAATAATTTCTAGCAGAGAATGGATAAGTTAAATGTAATTCCTACTATAAAGACCTCAAGAAAGGAATATGCATATGAAATAAATAATAATCTTTTACGGGTATTCATTCAATATTCACCTTAATGTACCGTTGTCCTTTCATAAGGGCGCCCAGACAAGTAGACATCATGCATTCAGACAATTGACAATTATTTAAGATAAATGTGCTCAATGATTGTGTTTGGTGGCCTAAACTGAACCACTTACATCTTAGAGTATGACAGCTATTTCATTATGTGTTACATTGTTGGACCTAACGATGTTGTTTGAGAGATGTGAGGGTGACAGTTGGCTTGCATGAAAAATACAGCAAGGTCTGGCATACCAAAGGTTCAGATCCTTCCCTGCCAACAGAAAAAAAAATGTTTACCGTCTCTGGAACCATGAACTTAGTCTTACAGCTTCAGTAGGATGACCAGATGCTGACACAGATTCAAAGAAACCAAAATGAGGCCCAGTGTCGGGCACTTGACACAACACGTTTTATAATGCATGTTTTGTTGTCTTGTTTGTTTAGTCAGTAAAGACGGCAACACTCTATTCTCTTTGTGTGAATGTGTTCGTGCTTAAATGCGCTGTTGATCAGTTTATGCGGCGGCAATGATGATGATGATGATTGTTGATGATGTGTATTAGGTGCACGATGATGATGATGATGATGATGATGAATCTCCACCTTTAAGGGCAGGCTGAAGGCGCTTTACAATAGTGATCTAGCTCGTGGTGTGCAGTACTTGCACAAATAGAAGATGGAATGAATAAGTTGGATAAATAAATAAAAAGTAAATTATATCAGCAGGAATACCATGGTTCTGCACGATGGGTCAGTTCACTTTTTACATTTGCCAGCTCTGCTCTGTCCACTTCTAGGCTACTCTGAACGATGTCTTTGACAGTGAATAAAGCAGACCAGACAGCCGTCTATTAAACAATCAACTATTACCAGTTTTTTGTTTGTTTTTTTTGGGGGGCAATTTTGTATACTCCTTTTACCCCCAGGATAGTATGCAATGACAATCCCAAACGACATGAATAATTTCACTGAAATTAATATGCCTGGCACTCGCCAGACCCACCCACGCGCATATCTCCAGGCGCGTCTGCACACACACACACACAAATAACATATGCGCATACATATACATAGCACATCTGCACATACACATATAGAAACATTCATTTACACACACACACTTATCTACCATCTCACTATTGCACACCTCAGTTGCTGTTTTCCCGTTATTCTTTCAGTCGGGTACTTGACTGGAGCTGTAGTGTGGATAGGAGAAAGCTGGGAGTAGCTTCTGGCTGCATATCCGTCCTCCCATATAACATTCTATACACATCACTTATGTATGTTATCATGTGTGCATCTGTGATTGTGTCTGTTTGGTAAAGCGCCATGAGCTTGCCCGTAGGGCCGAGTTATGGTGCGATATTATTATTATTATTATTAAAACACTCCTCGAATATTAATTTATTCATATTTGGGCTTTCCCGCAAAGTTTTGCCGATGGGAACTGTTCAGGGTTTCGAAATGTTAATAATAGCATCTAACAGCATATTGATAATGTCGTTGAGATTGATGAGGGAATAGCGTGCTGAATGTCCATTTGTCGAGCTGAGCTATGTTACCGCGGGGTTACAACAAGGTCTGTATTTTCCGAGCTGTTCATAGACTTGTCTGTAGAATGCCTCTTTAAAAAACCATAGAGTTCACAATCCGTCTTTTCAAAACAGTTGAGGGATAGGGGAGGGGAGTGGCGGGAGACCACAAGCGAGCAGCGCCGACCGACCGTTACCCACAGCGGGAAAGTGCATCCTAGGGACAAGAGGGCGACAGTAAAATCTGGCCATAAAAGTAATTCAATTATATTTATTTCTGTGAGATTTGTATCAAATTATTTTACATGTCAGTGCGGTGATGGTTGGTGGGCGGTGGAGAAATATAGTACACGTGACATTAAGCTGTTGGCTTTAATGAATACCCATAAACAGCTTATCAAAAACATCTCTAAAAAAAAGTACAACGGGAATAAGGAGAAGTAGCCCCAACGAGGTCACGGATAGAAATATTGAAATATGCAGTAAACCATATGTATCGTTCGAACTCTAACACACTTCTTATACAAAACACACCACTTTCAGAAATTATATCATCCTGCCAAAAAAATTTAAAAAAAAAAAAAAAAAAAACTGCTTCTAAAACAAACGTTTGTTACTTTCGAAATTTCTTCTACCCCATAACATGTGTTTCGCTAGATTTTATGTCCAAACACGTAATTCGTCTCACAAACAATTATGTTAATTCCAGAGAAAAGTTTCAAACTAAGTGATCGAAGTAATTAGAGAACTGAAGTGATCGATTTTGCTGTAATTGTACAGAGTGATAGCAATGAGAGTTCTTCTGTATTTCTTATCGTTTATCTGGTCAGTCCCTGGCTTCCTATCATGGGTTCTACAGTCGACAGTGGGTTCAAACAAAACCCTCGTGTACTAACTACAACACTGGGATGAGTCCTCAGTACTTACACGCTCAGTGAAGTATGTCGGTTAACATAGTGTAGCTCAGTAAAGCCTGGTAAAGCTCCGGGAAGTTTGTACCTAAACAGGAGACGGGGAAGGGTTGAGACTTGAGAGGGATGTGGGTGGAATGAAATGAGTTGTGACCAGCTCATCGCACAAAATTCGCAGCGATGACAGACATGTAAACGCCATATCTTCAGAAATCCACTAGTCTAATCAGTGACCCGTTGACATGCGATCCAAGTTAGTGCACTTACCAACATACCACATACACATACCACTCCAACAGAAAATGAGGTTACAGCGCCAGAAAAGGAAGAGACACTGGGTAGAATGATAAATGATCAGCGAATAAAATGAACCACCCGCAAGAAGCCACCATGCTGCAGTAATCAAACAACCAGAATATTGTTTCACTTGATATTTGCCATGCAGGATCAAGCAACTGGTTATACTGGAGGAAGTAACTGTCTTTTAACTGCACCCCTTGTGCCTTGTCCCCACTTCAAAACAAAAACAAATTCTTCACCTGGTTGGTGAAACCAGAGTCAAGTTCTAACATACTGATGGTCTCCATTGTTCTGGGGTCTTGATCACACACACACATCTTTACAGATTTCCAGATATTTGCATGTCTTGTCTTCCTCTCTCTCTCACACACACATAAACACACATAATGCACAACATGTCAAACCCTTCAAGTTACAAAAATAGTCAACAATTATTTATTTCATGTAATGATACCTGTTACACAATGGTGCAAAATGCCTTCTCCAGATTAAACATGCTGAGGGTGATAGTTACAAGAATGGAATAAGAGATCTGACTAATAATAAACAAACCATGAAGAAAACATGAAGGGCTGGGTCTTATTTCTCTTCAATTATCTCACAGTAACAGTACAAGAATACTGCATCCAGAGATATTTCTTAAGGAGTTAAAGGTGCCTTCATGAATGCAAAACAATCGACTGACATGCAGTGAAAACAGATGTGACTTATTATAATGTGCTTACATATAAGTCTGGTTCATTTATTTGCTGGAGTCATTTTCCATACCTCTCTCACACACACGCAAACATCTATACACTCACTTATGTATGGTTACATAAAACCCAATACAGTGATTCATAAAATTATACTGAACTCAAGCTTTTTATTAAAATGTAATTTACAAGATGGCAAAATGAAAATGGTATCCCCATTTAACAGCATATTGCTATTATTTCATAACAAAATACAGCTTTCAAATAAATAAAAAATCTGGATGCTAACCTTGTAAAGACCATATGATAAAAGCAGTACAATCTAGCTATATCAAATCAATGTTTCATTACAATATTTGTAATACTATAATCAATTTCAAAGTTGTGTATTGAGGAGTAATTTCTTTTTTTGACATCAAACACTAGAATGGAAAAAAGGGGTAACACCCGTAAGAACCCCTGAACAGAAGAATGCCCTAATTCTAGACCACAAAAGTCTAAAAGCAAACATAACTAAAGTGACTAGTTAATTAAACTTAAAAGAGCAAGTACATCTGAACAGTGAATAAAATTATGACTATTACATGTAGTGAGCAAATTATGGAAACAGTTTCAGGATGCCTATCAAGTGATTGCTAATATCTAAATGAAAAATTTTAGCAAAACGTGCATTAAATTATTTGCTAGGTATGATTTTTGATAATCAAAAGGTGATGAAAAAAATCTGATAATTCTATTATGGCTGCAATTATTTCCTACATTAAGTTTGTTGTGATTTCTTTTGTTTGTTTATTCCGTCTCCTTTTCTTTTCTCACTTAAAACTAATTTTGACAACCAAACGACTGTAGTAAATATGATTATGAATTAACTCGCCGCACCCAGACTGTTTGATTCCTGAACCCTACTACATTAAAGGTTAGGGGATGACTAGGATTGTGCTCTGAATCCAGTATGTTAATAGCATTCTCAGAGAAAGAGATCCTCATCAGAAAATCACAGACCAAGACAAAAGAAAGTATAAGAAATAAACGGGACTAAGTAAATATGGCACAAAAAATATGTTACTATTTGAAGTATATTAGTATCTTATAAATATTAACAAGAAAAAGTTACATACTAATATGGACATAAATTTTCTGACTTCTCTGCAATCTTCTTAAGCCCTAAACTTGTCAATCATCTTTAAATTACCTAGACTGAAACAATTATTGGACTTTTAATGGACTGGGCTCATGGACAATGTACAGTGCATTTATTCACGCTGTGATACTGTGATATTTCAAATGTATTATTTATGAAACCAAAATCATGTTCAAATTTTGAAGTTTCAAAGTTTCATTTAAATGCAGTATTTTTACATCTGTAACCAAAACCTTTCCCACAAAAATAGAAATGCTCTGAGTGAAGTGCATATCAACATGTTAGATGAAACACTTAGATCCTCATCAAGCTTCCTCCTGTCTCCACATCAAAGCCTGCTGCTGGATAAAAAATAAATCACATAGGTTCCACATTTCTTATTCATAGTGAGCATTATTCACTATTACACAACTTTAAAGATCTGAGGAAAAAAAAATCAGTTTAAAAGACTACTCTAGTTATTCACAGGTCACACCCAGTGATTATCTGCTTCTTGAAAAAAACAAACAATGCACCACTTATGAAATAACTACATTTGCAGAAAAACAACTCCAGACCATCACATAATTCTTGTAAAGGAAAATTAAGCAATGAACAATGTTTGACCCTTTATGCCTTCAAAAGGACACAAACATTTGTTAACACAAAATAGGCACTCTGGGTTTGTGTGCTCTGCACACATCTCATGATCAACAATTATTTAAAATGTGAAAAATATACAGCCTTTATCAAAAGTATCAGATAACTTTCTCCTATTATATTTTTTTTAAAATACAGTCATCACAGAAAGAGACAGTATAAAATACTTTATATTACCCCCTCCCTGCAAAACACAGCATTCCCTTTTGCATTGTTTTTAATAATAATGTTCCTGCCCTGCAGGCTTTCATTTTTCCATCACAGATTTCCAAGACACTTTCATTGCTTAAGTTGTCCAACAGGCACATCGGACATCGTGTAGTTTGCAAAAAGCTAATTCTGAGCAAAACTCACTGCTGCACTGTATAGTGTGAATAGTAATGTGCATTCTCCATAGTAACTCTTTAGTATGATAACATTTTATGAACTAAAGGGGCCATCAAGTCACAAATGTCAATAATAAAGATGACAGACAACACCATGGTAAAGTAACAGTTTTCCATTGTATGATAATTATGATTAAGGAATTTATTAATTAAAAGATGATGGCATATGCCAATATTAAGATATATATATACTTTTTTTTAGGCTAAGTGGTACTTCATCTGTACACGAAAAACTAAAGAGATATTGTCAAACTCTTCATGGCCTGAAGACTCATAGCTTGCACTGAATTCCATGTCTCTCAGTATACATCTGAGTGACCTTTTTAACTGCAAGTGGTGTTTCCTAGAGTCATTTGGTGATTCTAACCACTGTTACCTCTAGCTTCACTGGCTCAGTTTGCATTTCCTCTATGCATTGGGCTTGCTTCACATAACTTCCTGCTTGAAAGTTGAAGAATTTGAAGTGGGTGGTCCAACCATTAAGGAGAGAGGTGGGGAGTTCATATGACCCCGCTGGAAGCCATTGTACATGTGTTCGGACCCATGATCCAAGGGAGGCAACTGAGCAAGACTAGAGGCGGACAGATGAGCAGAGGGAGACACAGTCTGAGAAGACGTGCCTCCAAGTACGATGCCCATATGGTGTGGTGAGACAGAGCCAGCGGCATCAGACATGCCTGGACTGGCACGTGTCAGTGGGGTTACTGGAGGGGAGGGAACTAGTTGTGGAATCTCTCTCATGGCATCCTTGTTTAAGGAGGAACCTTCCTCCATTGAAGCAGGAAAAGATGGCGTGTCCATTAGAGGGGGGAGCGCTAAGGAGCTCCCTGAGGTGTCCTGGACTGCATCAGCATTGGCACCTGTGAAAAAGACAGTAGAAAGACAAGAATGGTTTGTGTTAGGAAGGTCAGGCCAGGGGCCAGCTGTATCAATGTATATGAAGAACAGATAACAGCAGCAGTGTAGCTGTAGCAGATGGAGCTTGCACTGCTTTGCCTTGTCAATCTCAACAGGCAGTGATGTGTACAAGTTATCATTTATCATCAGCACCAGAATCATGCAGATTATGAATAAAGTATGATTCACATTTCTGTGATTTCATCATGTTCATGAAATATGAATCTGAAAATAAAAGCTATATGGCCCAAATGTCAATACATAATGATAGTAGCAAACTGAAAGAGAAACAGTGGAGAAGAAAAAGATGATTGATCAAATAACAGACTCCATTTTGGATTTAAAATGATAAGCACATGCAGTTTTATAGGATTTTGCAACAAAATTTTCTAACACGATAAAACATGATGAAATGAAAAATATACTTCTAATTGTTAAGTCTTTGTCAAGCTCAAGAATAGTTAATAATGTTATCAAAGCTGAGGCTTCAAGAGTTAAGACCCACTCAGTACAACTAATGGCACAGGTCTCATTAAACAATTCATTTTAACTTTCAGACCTGTTCATATTCTTTGTGACCCACAAGTGTTGGCAGCATTCCAAAATTAAGTATGTAATAAAGACAACTGATGCTTCCTAACCCTCAACACTGATGATACTGATAACTGGATCCCTCCCCCCCATTAAAAAAAAATTATGGTGGTGTCAAAATCTTCTCAATGCCCGTTTGTCACGTAGTATTAAAGCATTACCAGACTTCTTGCATTTAATGGAAAAGAAAAGCTGATGATTTTTACTTTGAAAAGTAGCAGAAACTATTGTTATGTAAAAACAATGGCAAGATTTATTGCCAGCCCCAAATCCTTTATCTGGTACATCTTTACATTGGCCCCAGATAGTTGAGAACAACAATTATACAAGATCTGGTAATCTACAAATTAATAAGGGAAATTTAAATTTATGAGGAATTAACAGTAAACATATAGTGTACTTTCACAAACTACCTAGGCTAACACTTTTGCCCAATGGAGAGTGTGTAAATGTGTTTATAAAAAATGAATCGTAAAATTTTGCGGCACAAGACTGACATAAATACAATTTAAATGCCCACAATAATTTGGTCTATTATGTAAAATTATGGCTTTAAGTGACATAATACTGCTTTAAAAAGTATCATTAACTCCATTACTATCTTTTTCTCTTCCGCTCTCTCTCCCTACCTTGCCATATACACATGTATACACACAATACACACACCGAGAAAAGGGAGAGGATATTGAAAAGAAAGCGTCACAAATTTGCAGATCACAAATAAAAAATGCATTGGGATTGCTTCTTGCATCATAATCATAAAATGTTTGTAAATGGCAAATCAATACTGCACATAAAATGTACAATTTGTGCATACACTGGGAAGAGTAAATGCATAATTTTTTACACATGACTGTGCCATTAACACCTTACATTTCAGCATTTTTTGTGCATATAAGTTTGTAAAATTTTTCATTGTCTCTGGAAGGCACAAAAGTCATTTAGGATTTAAAAGAGGCCAGAAATGTACAGACAAAAATAAACAACAAGTTTAGTTGTTTGCATAAAAAATCACGAAACTTCTCTTCACTAAAAAAAAGTTAAATAAAAGACTTGTATCTAAATGCATTTGTTGAATGTGTTACTAAAGTATAGATCCTATTTCAAATTTTTGTTAAGTAACCTTTACAAATCTTTGCAAATGTTGGAGCTATTCTTTGTAGCTGAACCATCAAATGAAAAAAGTGGATAACTACACAAAGGAAAAAGTGCTACTAGATCATATATAGCAATGTCACTTGGCTTGCAGCAATATTACAGATTCTGGGGTTTATAGCCTCATTAATGACTACAACTCTAGCTTAACTAAATGCTCAGAAAACTAAAAATTTTTTGTGGTTTATCTTGAAAGATAAAGAAAAGCAGATCATAGACACCACATACAAAAGTAGAACATAAACGAAATGCTCTTCAAATTTAAGGCAGGTACAATTCTCTGTCACTGCACAAAAATCATCAGCTACAGATGGCACTAAAAGAGCTTATGTCTACAGGGGGCTTGTCCTCACCTCCTAAAAGCATCTCTTGCAACAAATTGTCAATCTTGGCCATCCCAAACAGTTTGGCAAATTGAATCTGCTCAATCATCTGCCATGTGATGGACTGCAGCGATGGCAGCATTAGCAGTATCTCGCCAAAACGACCACGTGTGTCATATTGTCTGTCATTGATGTAGTCTTCAAGGTTCACCTGGACCTGATAACGGATGGATTTGATTCGCTGAGGATCACTCAGCCCTCTTGCCACTAGAAAAAAAATTATTGCAAAGAAAGGTCAATGAAGAAAAATGGGAAAACATTTCAGTGCAGCTGTTCATAACTCTGTGACATGCTTATTTCTTTAATGGTAAAGGATCAGGCTGGTAGGAGACATGAACTATAAGACTTCATCATGCTAGCAGGATAAAACAGAAATCCTGAATGCACTAAGATATTTATATTGTTTATATACTATACCTTATGCAATGTATGATAGATTTTTAATAAGAAACTTTCTGAAATAGTCAAAGTAGGAAAATGTAATTCAGAAGATTGAGCATGCTTTCCCTTGCTTAACCTTTTAAATGGATTTTAAACTATTTTAACAAACTCTGTTTTACAGCAAACCAACCTGGGTCAAAGAATACAATGGCCTTCATGCATGCATATTCTGTCTCATCAATGTTGACTTCTCGAAGAGGCTGAACCAGTTCATCCAGAATCCTTGCTGAAATCCTGCCAATATCTGCATCTGTTGAGTGGCGTGTGATTAGTGAGTTATTGCCAAGTAGCAGCACATCATTCAGAGAAAGAGAACGTTTAGCTACCCCCAGCAGAAGGTGTTCTCCTGCATGTGCTCGGAGCAATGCAACCTGGTGACAAAAAAAATTATCAATAATTGCAGACATTCTGCTGGAATTTGAGAAATTTTATGCACACCAGTAGCACAACAAGTACTTCTTTCATGGAAGTGAACATTAATCCAAGCCAGCTTTTTAAAAAATGTCTACCTGTAAAAATAAATGATGTTTAAAACTCTGCTTTGTTCTTTATTTACAAGGCAAGACAAATGATTGTTTACAACAATGAATGTGAAGATGACTTAAGTGACACATATATATATAATTATAATTTGGGTTTTTCAATCTGGTCGCTGCTCAAAAGTCCTGTTGAACAGCACATACGTGTTGAGGAAATTTACCTGGTCATCTAATGGAAGCTCACAGAAACATGGAATGTACTTTGCCCACTCTACCAGTATCAACAGCTGATGTTTCATGGACTCACACACATCATCCAGTGATGCAAGTTTTTTTGAAGAAATGTCTGCCAAAGACAGCTGTGGGGCTATCTGTTAAAACAAATGAAACAAATGGTTGCATATCAACCTGCCTTTCAGTCCAGCTATGTGAATATCAAAATGAAAAATAAAAAAAAATCTCTTGGTGATGTCACAACAAGCTGTTTCTAACCCGCTGTCAGGACAAATGAAAACTGCAACTTTATTAGAAAACAATTAAACTACTAGAAAATTATTCTTCAACTTGAAAACTACTTTAATTTTATCAGTATTTTTAATTCCAAACCAAACCATGTTTTTACTACACTCAAGAGGTCTAGCTCTCTATGTATGAAATCCCACACATATGTCAAGTTGTTATAAGCACATTATAAAGCAGCCTTAATATATCCATATTTAATATACATGGATCTCTTCATGTACAGACTGCCTGTCACCAAGGATAACTTTTCTTTGCATCAAGTTAGCTATACTCTAATCACAGGGCATCAGATCATGTATTGTATTGTATGTAGCCATGGAGTCAGACCACATGGTATCTACAAAGTTTAAAAGAAGTATTAATCTGTGCCAAGATGAGATGTACATTATAAAATATTAGAACAATGACCTCAAGTTTATTTTCATACACCCATTTACACCATCCCTACTTTAAAAAGACCAAGAGTGTTTTTTTAATTAGGAATTATAATTTTTTCCCTCATGTTAGCTAACATGTACCATTCCCTCCATTATGTTTGACTTACATGCCCAAGAAGAGTCACCTAAACAATGAGTATATTTTTTCCTGAAAGTGACCACACAGATTCAAAACACTACATGAGTAAATGTCTCAAACCTGTCTTGATAGCATTTCAGCATTCAGTAACGTGCTGACTGACAATGATCCTGACTGGTTCAGGTCTTGCTCATAGCTTGTCCTCCGGACACTGATTCTGTCCCTTTCATTCTGCACAGCTAGGGTGAAAGAGAAGCAATTCAAATTCCAGATTCCTCTCACTATTAAGTGTAATGGCATAAAAATTTATCTAGCCAAAGTTTCTCCACGTTATATATATATATCTCAAAGCACCAACAAGCTTTAACATAGTTAAATCATTTTAAAAATCTATCGTAAAAAAAGTCTCCTTGAAAAGACACACAAGAAACATACATCTTTTTTTTAAAAAAACCCTAGGAAAATAAACAAAAATCTAGTGCTGCAAAATGATTTGTATGTATTATAAAAGCAGAAGAACGATGATTCAGATTGTTGAAGTAGTTCTTTACCAACATTTATGCTCAAGCACATATAGCAAAGAAATGCCCCCCAAACAAAAAATTGTACGTGAATATCTATAAATTTATAGGTAGTCTCTCTTTTTCTTTCAGTTACTTTAACACACACATATACAAATGTATGTTATAGCACTACCTTCTTTCTTCATCCCAGCTCTGAAACATTTTCTAAGGCGGCAGTAGCGACACTGGTTCCGTTTGTCCTTGTCCACAACACAGTTACGGCTGAAGCGACATGTGTAGACATGATTTTTGCGAACACTTCGTCTAAAGAAGCCTTTACACCCATCACAGCTGGCAGCTCCATAGTGCTTGCCTGTGGCACGATCTCCGCAGATGGCACAAAACTGACTGAGTGCGACTGCTGCTGCTGAACTGCCTGAGGAAGGTGATGATATGTTGCTAGATGGTGATGTGGTAGAGTAAGCCTGAATACCAACGTCTGGTGATTCTGCAAGTAGAAGAGGACAGCATCAATCTGCATTCCAAACAAGCCCACTATTTTCATATAAACAGAAGAAGTAAACATAATGTATCAATGAAATTTTGAGTCCCTTAAAGATGAAAACCACAATAGGTAGTGCTCTGATCTTCTGTTTCCTGCTTAGCACTACAAACCCCAACAAATATATTTGTCCATCTTGCTGACAAAATGCCAGTGTGAATAATCAGCTCAACAGAGTATGACAGGATGATGAGATAAGGATCATTTCAATACAATGAAAGCAACACTCAACAGAAGCTCTAGCAGTGCTGACACTACCTCGCTATTTATAGGTCCTTGTATGTCCCTCTGAGTGTATGCTAGAGCAAGCAAGTGAACAAAACGAGTCAAAGCAAAACCAGCAGTAGGTGGATTCCAAACCAACAAATCAGCTTCACAGTTCATGCCATATAGCACTGACAGTAGCCCTGATTATTTCAAATGAAATGAATAATGATCAAAATGTTTGGGTGTCAACTCACCAGCATATGGCCAGCAATATGACTGAGGAGCAATGACATAGTGAACAAAACCACTTGGTTTGCAGCTGTCAGCTAAAATGTGACTTTCAGAAAGAAGCTTCATTGTTAATGTTACTCAGTTTACACTAGTGCTCTAAAACTGTAGGCATCAGGTAACAGCCAACAGTAAAAGAGGGAGTCTGTGGCGATATGTATCCAAAACTGATGGATGGAGAAACTCCTCACAGACAGCATGTATGAGGAAAATGTGCAGAACTGTTTTCTAAAAACACTTTCAAAGCATTCCAAATGGTGAATCTACACAGCTTATATATTTTTCAGAAACGTTTTGCATCACTTCTAGACATGCATGGTCCTGTTCCAACACATCTACTTAAATGGTCAGCCTACTTGCCAGTGCATGTTACTGACTGCTTTGGTATCAAAATAACCACTCCTTTCTCCACCATTTCTTCTTCAAATCAGAAGACATGTTGGTTTTTCCCTGACAACTGTGTCTTAAGGGTGCTGCTGTTGAGTGCTTACTTATCAAGAACATCCCACTGAAAAGTTATTCTAGTTATCTTAAGTACTTCAGATCTCCTGGCCAGATCACTATTGTTTTTATGGGGATGCCCATTGCCTCACTGTCAGCTGTGTGCATGTTTCTGTGCATGTGTGTACATGCATACTTGTATATGCATATAATGTGTGTGTGTTTGTGTGTCCATGCATAAAAGAAAGGAAGAGAAAGAGAGGGGAGAAGAAATAAGTGGTCGGTAAAAGCTGACAGTAAGAGGTACAGCACACTAGCTCTGATTAAACATCAGATGACTAAGAGCATCTTGTTATCAACATGATAACTACTGATAGTGAAGGGTAGTTTTATCTGGCAGTCTTGTTCTGAGCAGCAAGGACACGTTGGCAATTGCGCAAAATTAAATTTGTGGCAGGCAGTCCTTCCAAATAACAGGCTCAAGACTACAAAAACAATAGTACTTTAATGCCCTACTGATATTAAGAACTGGCCATGTGCTTACTTTCACACACTTTATAAAATGTACACAATAAAATAAAATGAAATGAAGCCAAAAAACACAGCAACAACAAAAGTTAAATTTAGTAAATATGAACCATTTAACGGGACTGAAAGAAAATGGCAACAGAATGATTCGAGTCTTTTATGTCTCCTAAGCTTCTACATTCTTCACTCACTTCTCAGCCTTTTCGCTAAGAATAAAGTGTAGCATCTACATTTGTGTTATATAAAGTCCAGCAATAATGATGTAAACTAAAGTGAGCATTAACTTCTGTTTAAACCAACATCACATCCCCATCTTCTTCATTCTGTCTACCGCTGATGCTAACTGCAAACACAAAAGCTTTAGTTGCCAGAACTAATCTTGCTATGAAAAGTACATCTCAGGTCTCTGAATTCAGCCAATTCAAAATGCTTTCCTCTGTGTGTCATCAGAATCCAGGTTATGTTCATTTCCTTTCAGAATCATGCAGTGCAGTTTACTTACATCCAGACCAAAATTATTTAAACCTACTGACTTCCTGAACCAGATGAGTAACAAGTTATAAACAGATCTAATAAGATGATGCTATTCTAAGTGAAAACCACTCCATATGGATTCACCACTGAGCATGGTGCTGAATTTTTTTACAACTGTCAGAAAGTCACAGTCCAGTGTAAAGTCACTCACCCCACCAAGATGACTGCAGCAGCTGATAGACATGCTCATAGTCACATAATTGTTTGTTTTGCACTGATTTATAGGGCCTCTGTCTCACCATCTTTCTTGTTGCCCCTTCACACATATTGTCACACATTGCTGAAGTATGAAATACTTCGTATTATTAACTAGAAGAGTAGCCTGTAGAGTTTCGATGTCCTATATAAATGTTCCAATCTACACAAAACTTTTTCATTTCATGACAACACACTGTGTTGCTTGTATTAAACTGAAAATCCTCAAATATGTCATCGCCAGTCTGCAAATAAAATGACAGCATCCAGAAAGTCCAGTAGAGAAATCAGCCAATGCAACATTAGCCACTTGGCTAAAATAATAGCAGCAGACAAAACATGTCTCCAAAATAATTATTCTGGGCTTTGGAAATGATTAAAAATTAAAATTGGCCAGTAAGGTGACAGCAATTAGAAATCAGCAGACTATCTTCTGATCTATGCTGAAGGCAATTCATTAATAACACATTTAAGAAAGAAAATGTAGAAGCCATAGTAAGTCATTGATGTATGCAAATCTATTCTTTGCTCCATTTAATTTCTTTGTGCTTTGCAATGAATGCTAATTATAGATTTTTGTTGGGGTTAGAGAGCACAGTATCTTCAGTTGATGGAGACAAAGGCAGATGAAATCACAGAAAAAAGTGAAACAGGAGGGTGATTGTGGGTGTTTAAAATGGAGAGATCAGCACAGGTACGTATGCTTCTTTATGTGCATTTTGTGTACATATTGTGCACATATTTGCATGTCTAGAACTGTGCGTAAATATAATAAATATGTAATGCGACTATACAGCTGGGATCATGTGCAAATTATCTCTGGAAACTAAAATTGAGTTATGATTCTCATCTCAACATGCAACTTCAGTCAACAAAGTGCCAAATTCTTCTGAGAACTTGAACGAAAATTCAGTTTTCTCAAATAACCTTTGCCAATGCCCTAGGCAATAGGAATAGACAGACAGCAGCACAAAACATGCACGAAGTGGGAACAATGCTTGAAGCATCATTTTGTAAATGTCACTATTTAAATTATTGTTTGCTAATAAAGTTGAATGACCTGGAAATCAGCTAAGGTTCTCAAAAATGGTAGATTATATATTTTATTATAATAAATAGTTTAAAAAGTTCAATGTAACATTTCCCCATTTTCTTGTATCTAAACTAATTTAACAACAGAAGTGATTCAAGTTTTGCAAATTACAAAGAACATCTTTTACCTACCAAGTGACTCCACAAACGGCATACTCTCATTGCCAACTGACACATGGAATCGAGGAAAGTACTGCTTGATGAAAGCAGCCATGGCAGCATTAACTGTAATCTTGAAAAGTTTGAAAAGCAGATTTATGCAAATTCCCTTTTAATATGCCTCCACATTCGCGAGCAGTTAATGAAGCTGAGGAGCACATAAGGAGTAACCTCTCTTAGCAACCTGTGCTAGCAAGTCATGGGAGACGTGCTCTTTACAGCAGCTCAACCTGTGTACTTCACTTTAAGTTACAGTCCCACATTTGTATATACAAGGACTGGCAGATGAAATGTAGTAGAGATAGGGCAGGTAGACCACGAGCATGATCATTATTACAGGTAAATGTTATCACCTATCACCAGGCCAGATAGGCAGCCATCAACATATTGATAAAAGGGATGCTCTCTTACTTTTTTAACTTGAAGACAATAGGATTGTGGAGACCCGAGTACCTGTCGGTGATAAGAGAGAAGGGTGGCTGACAAGAAAAAAGTAAAAGTGGTAAGAATCCCCTGAAGCTTTGATTAATAGAAAACACTGAGAGAATCTCGTCAACAGTCCAACCACAGGCCAGGGCTAGCCTCAACTTTGCAAACCATCTGCTCCAAGGCAAAACACTGTAGCCCAGGCTATGGTGTAGAAGAAGAAAAAATTGAAGCCAGACAAGGAGAGGTTCACATACACATAGATCATCAATAAAACAGGTAATCACTGCTTGCTAAAACAAAATTATTGCAATTAAATTTTCAAGAACACTCATTGTCCTTGCACAATATTTTACAATTACATTTAGTAATTTGGTCATTTCAGTTGATTATTAATCCACCATTAAAGAAATTTGCTTATTTGCTGCACAGGTAACAAATTATGCAGTGCATTCTTTGTCTCTTGAACACACACGAATGTGGTAGATATTTTTATATGTTAAAGAGGCTTACTATAAATGCTGCAGGCAACATAATTAGACCAACCTTGTAATTAATAATTCTAGACTGATAAATTCATTAGCATAAAATTTACATTTATGATAACTGCTTGCCAGCATTTATCATGCATTAATTATTGACTGAGCTGGATTATTTCATGCTGATTATATGCAATATATAGAAATTAAATACAAATAAAACTGTGACAAAAGAGAAGCATTAATGTGTCAATCTAAAGATGATGACGTAGGAGATATAATTTACTGGGGAGGAGGGAAAACAGAATACAGTTAACAGTAGATGCGTGGGAAAATGAGGAAAATTTTTACCTACAGATATCCTCAATCTTCTCATTGTCAGACCTACTTTCTAAAGTGATACTATAAAGTTATCACTTGCTAAGAGAAAGCCCACTACTTGTTTGTTACCGGCTTTTGTGGTAGATAAGGAGGTTAAATCAACAGCTCTATGTGAACACTATGACACACCTAGTTTATGTCCAGCAAGCTGTCACTGCAGGATTAGGCTTTATCTTGCAAGAGCTGGTTTGTGAAAACATTCATCTGACAAGGACAGCAAGGCTGAAATCTTTTTTCAGAGCTACAGTTGTACCAACACATAATATCACAACAGGTTGCCATACAAATGATTTTAAAAACTTTAATGCTGCTTCTTGCATGTGTGGCAATGCTTTTGTGCATGAGAGAAATGACAATGAAGGCAGAGATGAAATGAATAAAATGCATTTGCATATCATATATGATACAAAATCTAGTAACCGACAGGGTTGTTTAGGTCACTCAGTTAACATGATCGTGACAGATCGGTCTGGACCATACGCACCATAAGCATGACTTTACATTACAAATGACAGACTTTTAACTCAAACAACTTCTGCTGAATAAATTACGCAGAAGTGTTCCCCTCCTCAAGCCCCAACACACATATGCATTCAGGAAGGAAGATGAGTGTGTGTGCGTGGTGGAGACATGCCTTCACAAGAAATTAAAATTATTGCTGATTCATCACATGGTTGAAATGGTGGTCATAGTTTATGTAATATCTCTTGACAACAATTGAAACCCTTAACATAAGTTTAATGCTATGCATTTTAAAAAATCTCTTATCTCGGAGCTGTGTCCGTGTACATCTGTGCTGCAGATCCATGAAATACAGTAGAGGTATTTTTAGCAGTTAGAGATCCTACTCTTATCAATGATTGCAGCTCTTTATGCAAACTTCTGCCCACCAAGTACACGCATCTCTGCTAAAAAGAAAATGAGTTATACTTTTCCTCTGTAAAAGTTTGTCCCCAAAACACCATAAGACAAAAAACACCAGTACATATCCTTAGCAGCTGAAGCAAAATTTATGGTAGTACTTTCATTTTGCTAGACACCTGGCAGCATTTAAAAAATGTCATTTTATAGTTTTTGCTTGTCAAAATAAAAATTCCATATTATGTGTTTTCATTTTCTCTGTCCTCTCACACACACTCTCTCTCGATCTCACACACACACCATTGCACATTGCCTGCACATACCAACTTACATGGTGAAGCCCCACCCAGAAATGAATAAATAAAAATAAGACACATCAACAGGCAGCCAAAGTGCTGACAGACCGTTGAATGAAATAAGTGAGGGAAGAGCGCTGCTGTTAAGTGGACTGATCTGTCAACAAAGGGTATGTGCCAAGGGAAATAAATCTGTAGTGATAATGTGTCCTGTTCTCCATGACTTCTGGTCCTTGGTACGTAAAAGCTAGTCCATGACAATGACCAACTTTATTTGTCCCAATGGGCAATTTGAACATGGGAAGGTGATCTAGTCACAAAAGTAAAAGTTAGAAATAAAAATAGAAATAAAGTTCATTGCAAGGTGCAATGTTAAAAGATGTCAGCGGTAACAAATATGAGCAAATGAAAAGAAAAATGCAATGGGCAAGTGAGAATCGTATATATATCTAAAACCAAACGAACAGACTTACATCAAGAATATTCATGTGCACACCTACAACATCACTCATGCACACACACCACTAACATTCATCTGAGGTTGAGCAGCTGGACTGCAGATGGCACAATTTCAGGTGCCTATTGCTTTTACATATAGACTTGACATAACATTTACCTGAGCTTAATAATACAAATTCTCATCAGTACATGTTCAGGCAATGACAAGGTGTGTGAAGCTTTCCTTACTTCTTCCCCAGCATAAAATTTGATATTTTGAGAAAATGAAATCTGAAATATTTTATTTATTTGTTCTTTACAAAATAACATGTTTTACAGACAAAAAAGTAAGAGAATGGGAGAGAGGCAAGAGAACCTGGGCAGAAAACGAAAAAATGGAAATCTTTATCATGGAAGGTCATGTAAATTCTCAGTTGCTTGTGGCAATGAGGTCATAAAACCAAATGTGATGTTTTACTAATTCATCTTTCCACCTGACACTCCAACTGTGTCTTTCTTTATTGTTTAAAATGTAAACTTCTTATATCGTTTAAAGTAAATATGCAAAACAATGATTTAAAAACGTTTCGTCATGATCTATCTGCACTGCTGTTTCTCTTCAAACCTGTAAATCAATTTTATGATGAATCCATCATTTCTTGGCGGTATAAATATGTAGCCTTCATACACTCACCTTACAGTGCTGTCAAATCCATTAGTACTAAACCCCAATGGCCAGATCCGAATCTTTGTACATCCATGCCGTCTGTCGTCGTGTTATCGTCTGCTCAAGATGTGTGTTTGTACAGTCGCCTTGGTCTCTGTAACCTTTTTATGTCGCTTAACAGGCCAGTAGTAACGGCGACACTCAGTTGCCCTCTGTACATTGTCCCTAACCCCAGATCAGGCTATGCGACAGCTCGTCTCGTCGGCCAAACTTCATCAGATTAAAGTTCAGACTTTGTCTGGTAGCAGACGTGAAAACAAACATGGCGACGAAGTACTGGGACTGTAGTCACTGATTTCAGCTGCTCGATTTACCGATTACATGTAGCTTGGATGTATAAATTATCAGTGGTTATGAAGACAACAAAAATATGAAAGACAGACGAGGACACCAGAGTCTTTAAAGTTACTGAAGGAAAGCGAAGAATACTTTTTACAATGATTCCTAAATCTATTCAGGTGTGGGTTACACGCGGGCAGACAACTGGGAATGATCAAATAAATGCATTTATAGTGTGATGATAGAGACAGAGAGAGCTCTTCGCAAGCAAATTATTTTATTTTTTAGAGTCCAAATCAAACAGCCCATCAGGCTTCCACCTTGCTCTTTAATTAACACCTGACGAAGACTTTACCTAAGTCCAAAGAGGTCAAAGGTGGTGTACAGTTTTATTTGCAGTTACAATGTTCTTACCAGGCGAAGTGCCGAAGTGTCAAACCCAAGCATCTCAAGTGCCTCAAACTCCCACAGTATTGACAAATGTATTGGCAAACAAGCTGGATTTAGCTCAGCATCATCTTCAGAAGATCCATTGTCCCAAAAGTTTTGTTCCCAAACCCCTACTTCCGGTAACCTGCATCCTCAACCGACTCAAGTATGTCAAACGATAGACGATATTTGTCCAGTTAAAAAGCGCCTTCATTGATTAAAAAAAATCCATTGAATGTCAAGTGTCGTGATTATAAGAAATCACGATTTGAATAGTAAATGTCCTGAATAGCACTCTGGCTAGAAAACAAAGGTTGTTTTGCTTGTAGTCAGCTGGGTATGTGCAATGTGCACTGCCTCCAGACTAACTCAGACCTTATCTCACTAGTCTCAACCTTACAATGGTGGTTATAAAAAAAAAATGAAACACCCCAAAAGTAGGGCGGGTGTCTTTGTTCTGTCACCCACCAAACGAGTTCGCTGCGCGTTCAACTAGTTTCAAACAGCCAGGATCATGGGTACTGGGGAGAGGGGGGCGGGGTTGGAAAGAAGGTCATGGTAGGGGTGATGAAGGACTACTACTATGAAAATAAGAAATTTAAATCTGTTGCGGTGATCGTGAAGAAACGTGCGACGAGTCTCCTTGAAAAAATAAACTGGGTCAGGGCGATATATGATCGAGGTTAGCTTGGTGGCTGAAAAGTGTAACAAGTTGTTCTAATCTCTGGGACAGGACAAATTGAAAAAAAAAAGATGGCAGGAAAGAATGAATAAATATAACATTAAGTGTTTGGGAAGGCAAGTGTGTGTGTGCGCGCCAGAAAGGGCAGAAAGTAGGCACAGAGAGAGAGAGAGCAGGTAAGAGGAAAGAGAACGTCCGAGGGTTAAAAACTGCAGGCAATATAGACATTACACTTAGCTCCACCTACCTGCATTTACTAATGCCTCATTTTCCCCGCCACCGCAGTCTGAATCTGCAAGTAAAATGAGAACATAAGTGTTAACGACTTAATTCATTAGACACAAGTACAGTAAGCTGCATATACTTTCATGTTTCCACAGTTTCAATCATACGTGTCTGGCAAAGACCTGCCCATATTATTAGTCATATGCACTTTAGGTTGTAAGAGATAAGGCTGATAAGCCCGCACATACATGTAATCAAAACATCTTCTGTATAAAACCTCACTGATAGTGCGGTAAAACCAGGTTTATGCTGATTTGGACAAAACATTCACTGGTATTGCACAAGTCGTAGTTCAATTTGTTAATACCATTTCCTAATCAACTTTAAAAGCAAACAGTTGTACACATGACAAAGGTCACTCGCATAACTCAAGATTTCACACTTAAAAACAGAAATGATTTCAGAAAAAGAAAACTAACGAAAGAGAGAATACAAAAGTAACTCAACAAATCGGAACTTGAAAAACGAAGGAATAAAAGGAATAAAAATTTTCAAGTGAAATAACAGCAGAGAAATTTATGTCTGCCTTTCTGTAACATTTACTCATATGTCCCACTTCTATCTGAATGACCCCCACTAGTTGACCTATGTGGCAACCGAACACCAACGAGCATCACAAATATTACCGTTGCCACAGGCACTTTCAATCAGCGCAAATCTCGGTCACTTACCTTTGAACTCAGATAAGGTTAAGTGTATTTTCTTTTTTGGGGGGAGGGGGGCACCTGGCACAGGGACGAATTTTGCGAATCCAACAGTTTGTACCTGTAAATGTGCAGGTGAATATCTTCGTTTAAATACGTATCAAGCTAAGAGTTGTGCAAGTCATCAACACATCAGTTCGCTTGTAATAGTCCTGCTAATTAAAACCTGACGAAAGTTGTAAATGTACCTGATGAATACAGCATTTTGGGGGACTTTCCCGACAATTCTATTCTGGACAGTGTGAGACAGGCCGTGACATGCTCAGAGTTGTAGTCTAACCACGGACATGTAAAGGTGGATGGCTGACTGTCTGCCGAGACCAACGCTCTTGCGCAGTTCTCCGCTGCTAGTCTCTGCTAGTCAACACAATGAATGTGACTAAACCGGAAGCTGTTTACACACCAGCCTCGTTCTAGTAATTTAGGATGAACCATTCAAAACCGGAAGCTGTTCTGTAAATAGCCTCTTTCTAGGAGTTAATTGAAAAATATCGTCTACGAGCCACCCAGGAAATACAGATTCATGGTCTCACTCATGTCTAACTGATATCGTCCATGTGACGGTGGAATAATACAACAACAATAAGCACTTATAGCACATTCCCTTGATGAACAGAGAGCTCAATGTGCTGTTAAGAAGTCCAACATTAAGTTACAGGTTTAGATGCTTCGGGTACAGTTGTTTCACACCCTGTTACTGCGACTCGGTCAAACAAAAGTTTACAGAACATGGTTCTGTGCTGGCGAATAACGGTCGGGTTTAACTGGTAGTTGACAAACGACGACGGGACAATTTTCGTTAAGTCGGTGTCAGCAACTTAGCAATCCAATCCCATCCAAATGTTTGCTTCAAAAAAAAAAAACCACATACACACAAAAAAACAAAACAAAAAGAACAAAAAAAAACCAACCAACAACAAAATAACAAAAACAAACAAACAAACTTTCTAGTCTCTATTTTGAGGTTTAACAAATGCATGATTTGTAAACGAACAAGAGCCGAATCAAGCAAAATGAATCTCAAGGAAGAAGTAGCGATTCTGGCAATTACGAACTGCTTCCCCCCAGAGGACACGATGTATGTTCATGATGTAATGATCGCACCGACCTATTTACCACAGTTCGCAGCGACCTCAGGACAACACGGAGGTCAGGTTTGGTGACCAGGTGTCAAAATAGGTCGGCCCACTTGTTTGCTAGTTCATGTTGGAAAACTCGGCCCCTCGCGTTATCGCCATGTAACTCACACTCTCACCGAAATGTGGGGCCGACTGGGACTTCCTGTCAATCACCGCGAGAGTTGAAATGAAAGAAAAAGTAGGAAGAATAAAGAGTGACAGATATGGAAAAAAAATAGATAAACACACAAACAGAGAGTAGACATACAAAAAGGACTTAATGCAGACTTAAACGAAGACAGTGAAATGGAGGTTGAAAAGAAAGAAAGAAAGGAAGGACTGAAGGAATGACCTGCTTCAGATTACATCAACTGCGTAAATGAATTCAAAAAATGTTAGAGTTCGTCACGGAGTCTCAGTCGTGACTATACATACAGGTAGAAATGTCACGCTACTCACTTCCCCACAAAGAAAATGTAACTATATTACTTTATAGCATTAGCTTTTAATCCTAATGATCATCTCCTCGATCCTTTCGACCACACTCGTAAAATGTACCGTGGTCAGTGATTGGAATACTGTGATTATTTCTGATCAGCCTTCGATACGAAGGCGTTTTCAGATGTGATGGACGGGTGACGACTGTTTACCTGTCCAACAACAGGTGTCCCAACCACAGGTGCCAGCCAGTTGGAGCAAACCGAGACTCAGCCAGTGTCTACAAGGACTCGAAGACTGGCTTCGTCAGGTGTTCAGTCCACGTGCACCAAGAAAGGAACTGTGCACTTGGCGGTGCGAAGGACCCAAAGGGGTGTGTCACGATCAGGACAGGAAAACGCGAACCACTCAACGTGCACCCGGGGTATTATAAAATGTAGGCTTTAGACTGGCTGAGGAGTGTTCAGCGAGAAAATAATTGTCAAGTATTGGATTTGGTTAGTTGGACTTTCCGCCTTCCGTATAATTCACTCGTTACATCAGGTTACGATAACATTTTTAAGACAATAAAAGTTAAGAAAATCACATCCAATACAGAAAATTATTTCTACGAAGGGCAAGTGTTCCTTGGGTTAAAGGGAACTTTTGATCGGACATGACTCGGGTCGGGATATATCACTGAAGTCAGCATCTATCATTTAAAAACTTACCATCTGACTTAATTTCCCTTTAAGGTACTGTGCAGGACAGTAAATGCTGTACCTGCCCACGAACCGGATGCCGGGTTGCTTAGTGTATGAGTTCAAGAGGCAACGTTCGGGTGGCTATACGATATTGTTTACTTCAGTTTTCTGCGACAGGAAAGCAGTGACAAGGCTACACACCAGTCTAAACTATCCACCCGGACTCCACCCCACCCTCACGAACCCGACTCGGACCGTGAGTTTACAATGAGTACTCATTAACCTTGTTCATAATAATAATTTGTTATAACTTAATGTGTTGGTTCGGTGGGAGTAGCGACAATGCAAGAAAAGGACTTGGGGTGGGGGGAGTGAATAAAAGAAGCAGAGGAGGGGAACGGCAAACAGCGAGCGAGTACAAGGCGCACTCGACAGCGCCACCTACCGGTGCTGTTGCCCTCCTCATCTCTGACGTCACAGCCGGCTGACAGCACGCTGCCAATGAGCTCCATATCCGCGGCCACCATGTCGAAGGCGAAATCCCCCACGGAACTGACGCACGCCTCCCCCCTCGGGCGTCGCCTCCGGTTGCTGCTTCTGCTGCCACCGCCGAGCCTCTTCCCCCGGCCAACCGTCTCCTCTTTGTCTGCATCCACACCATCGTCTGCTGCAGCGGCCGCAGCGATGACGGCAGCCTCTTCCTCGCGACTGCGCTCCTCCGCGTCCTCATCGGAACACACGCTCATGAGGATGGGATCGCAGGCTCGCTCCAAGGGGGGCACCTCCAGCAGCCATGGCGCCTCGCTGTCCGAGTTCCAGTCGAAGCATTTGTCGCCATCCAGCACGCAGGTGTCGTCGACGAATCGCGCCCGTCTCTGCTGGCTTGCCGGAGCTCGCACCGGAAGTGAACAGGGCCCCGCTCTTGGAATGGCCGCCGCCGGTCCTGGCAGTCACGACCTCCGAGAGGAAGTTTCTGGTGATGCTAGAGCCGGCGCGAAGCAGCTCTGCGACTGATGTCTGCGTGGATGCGGCGTTTTGCCGCGCGCTGACCGCGACGGCCGGCCGACAGGGCGCGGCGACCTCCATGACGTCATCGAACGGTTCCTGTTTGGCGGTCAGCAGGTGCACGAGCTTGCCGTTACGCATGGTCTGGTCGATCTTGACGCGGATCTTCACGGCGCCACTCATCGTCTCCCCCACCACCGTTCGCTCTCCTCACAAGCGCGCGTCTGACGCACGTGCGTGTCAGCGTCACAGATGGACACGCCTCCAAACGTCCGTCCCTAAACTCACGCCTTCAACCTGGCTGTCCGCGGTGTCGCGAGGCCCATTGAATACGAATCAATCAGCAAATCGTCTAGATGTCAAGTCATCTGCCAGCGCCGACATACATCAATCGCCCCTGACCGAGATTCGGAGACAGGCAAAGTGGGAAGATAACCGCTGGTCCCAAGGGAGCTCACTGACGCCCACTCCACACCTGCAAGCGGATCTGCTTTTCTTCTTCCAGGATCGTCATCAACGAGAGCTCCTACGACTGACCACGTGACCAGTAGAGTGAGGGAGACGTCGGCAGAAAATCCAGGCATCAAAAGTTCACAAAGAGAAGCTAAACGCGGCGAAGGCTCGAGTCGTGTACAAGACCAGGAGAAAAGAATGCAGCTGTCTTTCAGTGTCACCTACGACGAACTGACTGCAGCGACAGCAACAGCCGACGCAACGCAGCGCAGCAATGCCTCAAGGTCCTGCGATCGCGCGCGGTGACCCAATATGATAAGAAATGGGAACATTGCACACGCACACCAGTCCCCTTTAAGTGCACGCGAACCCGAAGCTAACCCCCTCCTCCCAAAATGTAGGCTAATTTTAGCTCGTGAGCGTTAGCTTTGAGGGGTTAATTGTCGTGCACCCCCGAGGGTGTGACGTCAGCAAGGTGCGTGTCGCAGCGACTCAACGCCGGGTTAAACCGTAAACTACAGGTGATGAGTGAGTCTGGGTATGGGCATGCAGGTAGAACGATTGATGTTTATCTTACCGGAGGAGGGTGTGCTTACGTGAGTGTGCGTGTGTGTGTGCGTGGGCATGAATGTCCAAACTTATTTTATTTAGCTTGCCAGTCATTAATGAAGTGCTCGCTCCTCCAGCCTGGCAAGATCTCACTCCTCTCAAGGTGGCGCCTCGGTCAATAAGACTTTAAAACTTTAAATGCTCGCACACAAATAAACAACATTTTCAACCAAGGCAGCTATCAAGTGGCGAGGCGGGGGCGGGGCGGGGATCGAAGAGACAATCAGTTGGTGTTTGACACAGCCAGCAAACTAGGGCTGGGGCAAAAAGCAAAAGGGCAAAAGGGAATAACCGTGCCTACGGCGAATTCTGAACCTAGACCAGCCAGCTATCAGCGGTTTAGCGAAATTCTGTCGACGAAAGTTTCACTTTAGGCAGTTAATGGAATAGAGGGGGCTGGCCAGTGAGGGAATGATCTTCACTTTAGTGAACTCTTGCAAAGAGAGAGTTTACTCCTCATAGTAATAGCCGACACACATGCTCACACAGGCGCACATGCAAACAAACAGAATTAACAAATGTCAAAGCATGACCATGCACATATAACACATCCCCAGTGATTCAGATTTATCCAGACCATATTGCTAGCTAAGCGTAAAAAATTTTTAATGTAAAAAATATGCATAAAAATGAAAGAGTAAAAAAATAAAAAATAATTCATTACCATTTGTGACAGCTGATACCATATGATGAGGGGGGAAATTACATAAACAGCTGTTTCGCCAATTACTATGTTGTAAGGAAAAACCAACAAAATCTTTTTCCGCCCACGTTGACTCGACCGACTGTTCGTCAAGTGTGTGACTAAAGCAGAAAACATGTGACCATTAAACAAAACTTTTATTCAAAAAATGAAAAAATGCCTACAAGGATCTCTATACCTCAGAGGGTCATGTGGTCAGGGACGAACGTATGAGGCAAGAGTGTGAAAAATGTATTTTATGTACTTTGCCATTACCTTTTAGAAAAATACTCTTGGTCTGCAGAGTCGTTTATCAGAGTTTTATTGTCAGTACTGTCTTAACATGTCCAAAATACTCATCGCGCAAAGAAAACGATGATGTTAATTTTTCTATGGTATTTTTGTATCGAAAAGATTTGACTGTTAAAGAAGATGAACCGAGCAACATCACTGACGAGTTCGAGCCCGAAGATGGATAAGGGGAACTACTCTGGCAAATCAATTCAAGAAGAGTTACTGAACGTTGAGCAAACATGGCGCTGGCCGCTGCCGAACACATATCATCTGTTATCAACTCTCAGCCAGCGGAGGTGATACCGGTGAACACACAGTGCACACGACACCATCGGGGACGAGCTGCCCGATAAGACAGACAATGTCAAGCTGAGGTCGCAAACAGCGAGGTCCGGGTAACAGCAACGCAACCACGACAGCCCCTCACCCGCCCACCCGCACACGGGAGGTGTGTCTCTCACCTGTAAGTGCGAGAACACGATTTGCCTCGTCTTCAGTGTCAGGAGCTAATGGACAAGCCAGGACTGGACTGCTGGCTTGCATCTCACCACTCCATCTCACCACTCCCTTCTCTTCATCCCATCAACACACTATCATATCCACAGTGCAATCACTCACATCGAGAGCGGGGAAAAAGTGAACATGCACTGACATCACCAAAATAATCAGGTAATGCAATTATCACAAAATGTGTTGGTCAGCAAAAAGAAGATGAGGAAGTCACATGTCACATCAGCCATTCTGAACCTGTTGACCTCACAGAGACACATTACAACATTTTTTAGGGCACAGCGAAAAGATACCACACAAAATCACTATACTGACAGTCAAGTAAGTTACTGAGATTACAAAGTTGTGGACATGCTAATCCACAGAACTGCTACAGCCATTTGTGCACTGTAAGCTGTTTGTGAGAGGATGGCGAGTGTGATTGCCACTATCTACCCATTAATCCCTCGATAACTACCCCGCTCGTTACTTTAAAACATCTGAATCACAAAAAACCCTTGCGTTCTCATAAGCTTACACTCAGAAGTAAGCAAATGCGCAGAATAACATAAAAGCACGTTTTCAAGGCGTATTATTAATAATAATTTTATTTATATAGGTCCTTTACCAATATCAACCGGACTCGAAGCGCTTTACAATACGGGTTCGAGAACACACCTTTCAGGACAGGCATCAAATGATGGACAGATAGAAGCAGCTTGAAATTTATTCTCTTTCAAGTCAGTTTCCAGCCCAATCCTGAAAGGGCAGTGAGCTGGATGTCAACATGAATAATTCTTAAAGTAGGTTATCAGCCAGGACCAAACGACTCCTCAAACAAGATTAGACATGTTTGCTTAGATTATACACCAACACTTCACGTCCTGTACAAACAGAAATAAATTTTCAAGAAATAATATCTTGATAAATCTGCCATAGTTCTTGTCTGCCTCGTGTTGTTCTATCGGAGATTTGTTTGAGTTTTTTCCCTGCCTGAAGATTTGACTACGTGGCCAAGGAACGACTGTAGTTGTCCACCGACTTCACCAAAGCTTGGATCCACAAGCAAGTACGCAGTCATGTGACCCCAAAATAACAGAACACACTCACAAGCACGTGTGTATATACATAATATGAGCTCAGCAGGTATTTTATATACAATGTATACACACTGCGCAACCATGCGTGATATGCATGGGTTTCATTTACCTTGAAAATGTTTCTAACCGACATCGTTATCCTCCTTTTGTACCCTCCCGATCTCCCTGTCACCTTGCTGAATCTGTACCAATCGTACTTGCTGTGTTTAAAGAAATTTACACACTGATGTGTAATACTCATGTCCTTCTGTCTGCTTTAGAACCACGTGCATGAAAAAAAAAACTGTTTAAAATTGCGTTGAAAACATTTTTACCTCCAAAATGCTGCAGACATCGGAGGGCAGACATGCGGGTACCTGTATATCTTTGTCCTGCCGCGGTTGCCTGGAGCATTGGAAGAACAAAATTTGTCTTTTTTGAGGGAGCTGAGCCATCAGCACTACCGAGGCGATGAGTTTCGCTCACCTGGATACACCTGCTCCGCGTCAGAACCAGGTCCTGACCCCTGGGACAAGGCGGGTGGTTTTGATGAGGTTCCAGACTGTCCATACCTTCTCTACATTTGACATCACCGAGACGGATTCTACACTTCTCTCTTTCATTCACTTTCCGAAGTCCTGTAAATGGGATTATTTCTAAGGTACACCCGTAGCTTGATTACCGTCTGCCAAGGACTTGTAAGAACTAAACATAGTATACACAACGGGCATCCTTCTTTCCGATGCCAAGCAAATCCCGTGCAATCTTTGGAAGAACAAATCCAAGTGCACTTCCTGCATGTGGTACAAAGGAAAACGGAAGCTTACTACGATGATGTACACCCTGTAGCGGGCACAGGACTTGCAGGGTATCTTCACTTCCGGAATTCAGAATATTCAGCAGATTCGTGAGGACTGCATTTCGAAAGTCTGGAACGCCATTTTGTACGGACAGCTACTTTCGATTAGTAATAATAATAATGAAGTTGATCTATATAGTGTTTTAGCCCACCATCTAAGGTAGTTTGAAAGATATGTACAAAACGAAAACATACAGTTGGTCTCAAAAGCTAAGAGTTCAGTTGAAGATCGGAATTTCAGTTGTCTTTCCCCGCTTGTGATATTGGTTTCATGGCCGAAGCCTGGAAGATGAAGGTTTATTTTTCATGGCTGTGTATCAATACACAGTTAGTGGCATTGTCCCTGAATACACAGCCGGCCTACGAGTCCCCCACGATACCCATCCATCCGTGTCCAAGTGCACGGCAATGGCTGCTGACCGGGTCGTCTGCGTAAGAAAAGTAGTTCTACGACTAGAAAATGGCTGAATATTGTCAAGGGCCAAGAACTCGCAAGCAATTAGCCTGGCTAGGGTCTTGTAATGCAGTACGGGTGGCACTGTATTGTGCATGCTACCCCTCAACACTAACCCGCCATCGCTTGAACCCTAAAAGCATCAGACAAGTACCCAGTGACTATACACAGTGACTATACAAGCAGACTATACACAGTGACTACACAGTGACTATACACAGTGACTAGGTTCTCTCATAGCCAGTGTGTCTGACAAGACTCCGTCCCTCCCAGTCGCTGGAACACGACGGGTGATCCTCGAGAACCTATCAAGAGTTTATGTCACGTGACAGACTGCTATCGGTTAGGTTCTCAGCTTCGTGCACGAATTTACTTCCTTTCCTTACACAACATCACTTCCTCCATACTGCTAAATAAAATCCGATTGGACGGAATTGGCCAATCAAGTGCATCGGAATTAACCAGGTATTTCTTTATGGGTTTTGCCTGACCGTCTTCAGGATGAATGAATTTGGAGACCACATCAGAGATCGGTATCGGTGAAACTATGCATTAACAGTTTTTTTTTAGTATAAGTACCTAGAGACACAATGTAAGTACTCTTCATTTCCAAGTGCAAGAAGCAAAATATTCTAAAGTAATACAAATAAGAAAAAGACACAAAACAAAGTGAAAACCACAAAATTGCACGCACAAACAGAGAGGAAGAGAGAAAAACAGCCTCAGCAACAAACTCAGGAAGAAAAACAAAGAAAGAAAGAGAAGTGGCAAGCTGATGCAGTTACAGGTGTGCAGGTACAAATCCTGTTGGCGTTACGAACGATTGCGCAAGGAGACCAGACAAGACTACTACAAGCTAATCAGGTCATGACCCCATCACAGGTCAACATCGGGCCTGCAGAGGACTAGAACTTCATCATGCAGACCGAAAGTATGAGTGACAGGACCGACAAGTATGAAGCACTTACAGCTGAAGGGTTCCACGTTCTCGAACAGACAATGAGCTGTGAGTGGTTCACGGTGCCCATCGTATGCAAGTAGTACATCAGATAGCCATTTTCTGGGTGGGAAACAGGGGTGGGGGAGGGGCATTTCTGATTTCTGACCGAGTTAGCCTCTTTTTCTCCCCGGCCTCGATGCCACTGCCTGCAGTCAGCAGCATCCTGACCTCCTTTTCATGGCGCTGCTCCCAAAAGAGCATCACTGATGGGAGACTCCGCTAGTGGCATCCATATTCCTAACTGGATGGAGGATGGGGTTGGTTTTTGGGGGGAGTTGTGTGGAAGGGGGGTGCGCAGCATGAGGACATCACTCCTTGACCTCAACAACTCCGAAAGAGGGCGCTAAAGTGCTGTGCAGCGCCATATCTTCTCAGAAAGGCTGAGAGATGAATACTCAGTTGTTGCACTCCACTGCTGAAAGTCTCTGACAGAAACTCTTCTACATCACCTTCATTGACCGCTTGGTTGGTTTGAGAGTAGAAAAAAAAATCCGAATATTGATGAGATTTCGCACTAAGGGCGACAAGCGAGATGAGGGATGAGAACGGCCAATACCCGGGGTAGCTGCCCTTTATCTTCTTCTACTATGTGTGACATCCAGTAAGTGTGGTCCGAGATGTGATTCGAACTCACGACCTTACGGTCGTTGCTGTACCCGCATGATCACATGCAGCGGGTGAATATTTGACTAGACTCATTGTTTCGTTGTGAAACACAGGGTCGCCACCCGCCATTGTCCACCCTCGACACACACCACTTGCCAGCAAAGAGACTTCTTGCCTGTCCATTGCAGACCCTTTCCTTCACTATCTATTCACCCCGCTCCCTACTCCTCTGGGGTCTGTAATCAACTTGCCTTCATCCCGCTCTTCCTGATTACCATAGAATGTCTGCCTCCACCCCGTCCCCTCAAGTGGCTCACTGTTGGAACAATCATCTACGAGGCACGTGCTGACCTTGTGGGCGAATGGCTTCCGACGAGTAAAGTCTCTTAGCTTCATGTGGTAAACACTCCACTCCTCCCAAGCCATTAACACGGGTTTGCAGAACTCGATATTAAGTTCACGAACAGTGTGGCAAAGAAGAAGAAGAAAAGAAAGAAAGAAAAAAAACCCCAGAAACGCACGCGCGCTCAGAATGTAAGCATGCAATGAGGAATGCGAGTATTACACGAACACTGTTGAATGTTTAACTATGTTCGGCTTTTTTCATATAATACTCTTTTTTTTTTAAGTCAAGTCTTCGACAAAATTTGTCTGAGAATATCCTTAAATCCACATGGAAGTATCGACATGCGATTGACTGGGAATTTCTTTAAAAATTTAACGCAGCCATTCTTCAAATAGAGTGTATGTATATTTATATGTGTGTATGTGTGTGTGATTGCAAATATTCTTATAATTGCATACAGTATAAAGGGTTAGCTATATAAGGTTACAAATGTAAGGCACCAGAAAACAAACAATTATCTAAACACACATGTTCCGAGCAGGCAAAGCAAGGAAGAGTTGGCACTAACTCCGACAGATATGATAAAATAAATAATAGTTTGTAGGCCGATGGTCAGGCCTGGCAACCAAATGTTTCTAGAGGCAGGACAGGGGATAATGACCGGCCGTTCGGACAGTACTCTAAGGTAGCACAAGATGCTAATCACAGCCTAAAGACAGACAAAATTTGTGTAGGTTGACGATGAAAAACCCAACATGTGTATGTAGGTGGAAATATACAAACTCTTCCCGCTTCACCACCATGCAAAGAAAGTTTTGCAATCGTCAGGCACGCTTAACATCCTTTTTTCGTAAACAAAATGAGGACGGAGACAATAAACAAAGCTATCTGCATGTTATCGGTCATCAAACAACCCTACAAACACACAAACGTTCCATCTCAAAGAAATCTCTCCTAGAACCACTGATGCTTATCTCCCCTCCCCGTCCCTCCCCTCTTTATTACTCACGGCAAAACCACGACGGTAGCCGCACGCCGTAGGCTGACGTACGGTAGCTGCTGAGACTGTGGCTGTGCAAGACCATGGTGTTGTCGTTGTCGTCGTCGCTGGAGATGTCACTTTCGCTTTCAAAACCCTCGTCAAGCTTTCGTTCGGATCGGCCCGCAGCGCCAACGACGTGTGACGGCCGGCCGGCGGCTGACATCACTTTTAACCCGCAGCTGAGAGCACCCAATTGTTGTCTATCTAGGCCACAAGGGACAGGAGGGGGCTGAGGAAGCGGGTGTGTGGAGCACCGGGGGGTGGGGAGAGACGACGGTAGTAGTGGCAGTAGTACAGGCGACAACAGCCGCCAGTTGGAACTAGTCCCACGTTTGTTAAGGGCTGAGCTGAGCTCGTCACAAGTGCCGACGGATGACTGGAAGGAAGAAAGAGGTCGCGGAGAGGTGGCGGAGAGAGGGGTAGGAAGGAAGGAGTGTGGCTCACGATGACGGAGAGAGGCGAGCCCTCAATTTTCAGCTGTTGACCCAGTTTTTGGCAGGGATGAAATTATGTCATCGGTGTTCGATTTGGAAATTATGCCAGGCATCGGTAAAACAATAAACATTCAATGTTAAATAAAAAGTGGGCTGAAGAGAAAGAAATAAAAATGAAATAATATTAAAATACCGAAAGCAAATTACTGAAAATACCTTTTCATGAAAAAAAAAAAAAAGACAGGGAAAGAGGAAGAACAGCGAGGGGAACAAAAACAGGAAACAATTAGAAAAACTGAAAAAAAAACCTGTCCTCTGCTGTCTCATCCCTACCTCCAATAACCACGTTGTAAGAAGCCTTACAACATTATTTTGTACCCCGGGTGTAGTCAAATGTCTAGTCGAGCCACAACTCACGTAGTCATCAGCTTCATCGGTCAAGGGCACAAAAATTAGCGATTGACCATTCATCTGCTCATTCATCTAGCACGTGCATGCAGCAGTTGTCAAGCGAGGGCAAGTCGTTGCCCGGGCCCTAAATAGGGGAACATGTAGGGCAAGAGTTTGGTTTCCATAGTTACGACGCAGTGTTTAGATATCTGTCGATGGTAGTAGTGGTAAGTGTATGCTGGAGTGTTTACGTGCAAGTGTATCGTGCATCTAAGCTGCATCTTCCAGTCAGCACAAAGCTAAAATGCATCCAGTTTAAGTCTATTAGAACATACACTGTAAAACTCATCATCATCATCATCATCATCATCATCATCATCCATCAATCATCAATCATCATTCCTTGATGTTAACTTACCTTGGGACATCTTTGCCGCTGATTAATAACTACAGCACCAAAAGGACTTCACAACACCGTGTGTTCTCTACAATGTGCTGTGCTCTAAAATATCCTCGTGATGCTGAAAGGTTTCTGAGAAATAAAAACGACACGAAATAAACCGACAAATAACTTTTAGACAATTCATTCCTGTTTATACTAAAACGATCGTGGTCATACCCATCCCCTGCATCCAAACGTGCACACATACAAGAAAGAAAAGAAAGAATTTTTAAAAGTGAAATAAGAAAGAAAAGAAAATTTAGCAAAATTCTCTGTGGGAACATTATCGTGAAACTGCGCCTATGACTTGGAGGAGTTCAGCTCGGCTGCTCCTCGAAAGGAAAGCGAACAGATAAACAATGTCAGGGGCACAAGATTCGGAAAACCCCATTTTATACACACTTGTCAGTCACAATGGTGGCAGAGACAAGCAGCCTTACAGCTGAGACTAACAATGACCACGAAAACGAAAATAGTTCAAGAGGAGAAGATTCGGTGAAAAGTGCAGGATGCCTGATGGAGGCTCCAGTTTCATTTCTGTGTCTGCTTCCACAAAAGGCAGTCAAGTGTTGCACACCGCACCACACCCTGACAATGGCATCACTGGACTGTCTTCTATTTGCCACACTCTGGTCAGGAGAGTGGGGGAGGGTGGAGGAAGGAATGAGACAATGGAAGGACGCTGGTATGTTGACCCAAAGTCAAGAGCTGCTTTCTAGTATGCGATGAGCTGAGTTCAGGCTCACTGCTTGATTTGCGACTCGATACAGTAGTAATGGTAATGATATCTGATAAACTGTAAAAAGATAAATAGAAAAACTCGTCGATCATTAATTCTGTAAACAATCCCTTAAAACGACGAAGTACTTTTGAGGGTAACGGCTGTTTTTAGTTTCTTTTCTTTTGGTTTTTGGTTTATAATCTTGTTTTTTGGTTTGGTTTGTTGTTTTTGTTTTGTTGGGTTTTTTTTTTTCCTTTTTCAATGCCAAGTCTATGGTGGTCTGCAAACCAGATTTGCAACTCCATACTCTTAACTGATTTGCGAAGTGCAAATTACTAACTCAGTATTTGAGAAAGCTATTTTGACGACTTTTATAAGATGAGCGGAAAGAGATTGCTGAAGAATATTTACTCACAAAGCATGTCAACATGATGAAGGAAAGAAAATCAAACACTAATTCTGTGCAAGTGTAGCTTGCCGTTACACTAATTCTAGTTACAAGTCTTCTGTCCTATTCCTGTTCTTACTGCTTCATTCTTTCCCGTTAACTTCTATCACGTGACTAAAAATTTAGCTGACTCAATAAAGATTCATGTGAGAAAGACAACTCTAATCCAGAATCAACTAACAATATATAATCTGAGACGATCACAGGATGACCAGATAAGGGCAAAATATCTAAAGTTATTTTCTCCAGATTTAAGCAAAATGCTTTCAGAACGGTATTTTTTTTTCTATAAAACAAAAGAGGGTACAATTCAACCTTGACATCCACACAATAACAATAACACAAGACGGTAGATGAGAAACCGAAAACAGACGAACAATGGGTACCTGACTCCAAAGAGGGTTGGGGAAGGTAGACAACGAGGGTGCGGACATGGGAACCACCCTGACTGAGAAAAGTGAAGTCTCCAACACCTCACTCGATCCCTAACCACCAGAGAAAGGTCATGGGACGACCTTTACCTTTCACCTCTCAAAATGGCGTCTGATGAAGTCGTGACCCTTTCAAAATATGTAATGTTGAAATCCTTTTGTTTGATACTTCCAGGTGTTTGTGTATGTTCTTTCTTTCCCTCGAGAGTCCTTCACCGTTACACCTTGTCGATCAACTGTATATCAAACTGAAGAAGTTTTTAATTTTTTAATTATATGCCTTCTCAGATGTTTGTCGACGATGAAGCCACTGTCACTTGATCACAGATCCCTATTTAGTCCTATCCAACAAGCCGGGACTTAACGGGGTGTCATGAATCACCACCGACCCACTTACGTGCACTTGAGGAAGAGCGTGCACGCTGGGCTTGCGCGTGCGGAAAGTGAGTGGTCAGGCGCCCTCGTTGTGCGGCACACTCATCATCAGCTGAGACACAGACCTACAGGATGCAAAGATGCACATCTACAGGCAGCTAGGGGACAGTCGGCAAGCGTCTGGCTGCACTTGGCAGTAGAGACAACTCTGTCAAATGTGCGTCTCTCTTCATCTGCCCCCTCCTCCCCTAGAATCCCCCCCAACTTTCCCAACACTCCCACTTTCGATATAGTCCTCTAAGATCTGGTTTCTATACGAAACATGTTGCGAAAATAAGATCGAAACATGCGTACTAACCATAAAAAATTACCTGTACATTGTGGTTTTTCATTCGTTCGATGTGCGACTTGTCGGAGACTTTTGTCACCTCTTACAAGTCGCAGTACATTAAAACTTCTAGAACAGTCGATTCAAAGAACATTCTGGAGAAAGCGGGAGGGGTGTGTGGAAGGTATCATAGGTCAAGCATGCTACTCTGGTCATAAAGGATCCGTTTTCGGACAAGGGACGAAGGCCTTTATGTAATACCCTCCTTCCCCTCATCCAGCAGCAAAAGCACTCCTGTAATATGAGATATTAGCTTGCTTCTCCTTGTCTTTTGACAAACCAGCATAATACCGATACAACGAACATACAACATTTTTCATGTGAAAACTCCAAACAAAATAAGGCAAATTCGCGAAACTTTCCCATCCTCTTAACGACACCTTAGCAGGCGATATTTAAATGCTAATGGCGAGACTGAATAGGAGACAATGACCTAGACTAAAGTATATTAGAGTGCTTATGCCACTTGAATCTTTTATTGGGAAGATCGGCATCCATTTTGTCGAGACAACCCAAAAGATACATCTCTAAGGGGAAAAACGGGCATTTTTTTTTTTAAATAAACAAGCCAGCAATGTTGCTTATTTATGGCGAAAACTTGTTCAACTTTTCTCTAGAGTCAGTATCACGACCCAGAGTCGATTGTTCTATCAGCGTTGGGTTTTCTTATCTTATCCATGATGACCGTTCAGCAATGTGAAACAAAAAACTATTAAGAAACAGAAAGAAGACAGGGTAGCTAATTCAACCTGCCGTGACCGGGAATCGAACCACACTTTAGCGGGCTAGCAGGATTCGAAACCAAACCTTTATATTCAGGTGCTTCTGCAGTTATTACAAAATGTCGAGAACACGTCAGCTACGCCAAACTCCAATGCACTCCGTGACCGCCATCACGTAGTTACGCAACGGAGCACCCGCACCCCGCACCCGCTCCTCTGTTAACCCCGCCCCCACCTTCCGGTGTGACGTGACGTCGGCTCTTTCTGCTGTCACATGGCTGCGGGTGGTGGGGCGGATGGCGGTGTCGTCGTCAACAGCCGGACGTTCGACACTGTCAGCGCATCCGGTGTGCGTTTATGTCAACAAGGGCAGTTTAACAGCCGCAGGCACAAAAGCATCCCAACCTACATCCCGCACACTGAACGGTTGTCTGCATCTGTGAACGGTTCTCCGGCACTTGCAGTGCAACACGTCTTGCCCGCACCAAGGATCATACACACAAATGTCCAGGTCTTAAATTAGCACAAACTTATTTTTTTTTACAAGACATTAAAAGTCAAAGATCAGTAAAATAAATATAAAAATACAAAATAAGACCAAAAAGTGTAAATTTAAAACTATAACTGACATTTGCTGTGTATAAAAGAGATCAAACGAAAATTTAAAAAAAAAAAACAAAACATCAAATGTTAAGAAAATGCCCTCATTTAGAACCCTCACCTGAACATGCATACAAAGCTTCTGCAAGCATGACCGAGGACTCCAACTCAGAGTTTGGCCAATGAGTAGGAAGTTGCTCATCCGTACGTGCACAGCTGGGTCAAGGCCACGGATGAGTCAAGAACACAAGAGGGTCTGCGAGGTCACAGAGTTCGTCATCTGGAGAATCGGTTCACGAGGCTCCCTTAACTAACCCCACTGCACTACAAGACACCGCTTCCACGACTGCTCTCAAATTAAAATTGTCACGTGCTGTACGGTAGTCACGGGGCTTGACCGAGGTCAGGACCAGAAGAAGTCGAAATGCGAGCGGTGACCTCATCGTTGCATACGTCAGCTAAAGCCCGTGACACACGCCTCGAAATTTATTAAGACCTCTCTCTGACATGATACACAACATACAAAAGCTGAACAGTTTCTATAGCCCCTCAGTAGTCTGCTGCGCCCTCCCTTGTACTTCCGCCGTCGTTACCCTCCCCATAAATTAAACACCCTTTTCTGCTCAACAACAGCTGGGTACACGTGGAATTTCCGACCACAGGTCCCAGTATTAATCACCAGGCTAGGGATCTATTACAGTTAAAATCTGATAAAATTTTACATGCAAATGTGCACTTTTAACAACATTTTTTTCTCATCTAATGAAGAGAAATTTTAAAAGAAGAAATCCTTCGACTGAGCTCGTTCAGTTCACTTGCGGGAAAATAATGGAAAGAAAATATCAATATATCATCAGGCACCTCAACAATTGAAAACAAACTACTGGGTTGTCACTGCAAAGTTTTCCTCTAAGACCTCCATTTTTGTTTTGTGTGTAGCTTTTTTCATGTTTTGACCGTAGCATTTACACCAACAAAGAAAGAAATTAATTAAAACTTTCTGCAACATTCAACAGTTGCGTACATTGTCGGCTTTCGAGTAACGGCTGATCAAATAAAATGCCTGGATCACTCACATCCAGTGGTTAAAAAAAAAAAACCGATAATTTACAATCACCTATCACTTCACTGACCACAGATATTCAGTCATGCAAGCAGGTTTAGCACAAAAGAATTGTACTTTTACTGTTAATAGTAAGGGGCACAACTCCAGTTTTTGTACGCCTAATGACTGTGTAGACCTGCCTCCCTTGAAATAAATACTATGAGCAATTAGCGACAGAAACCTGTACTTTTTTCGGAGGTTTAGGGTAGATCGGAGGAAGCGAAATAAGAGGTTACCATTATTTAAATGGCGATATGACATGAGCTTGCTAATTCCACCGAGGAATCATTAGTTCTTTTTTAACAAAAGTATAATGCTATACTAAAGGACAGTCATAATAACAATCACTTCTGAAAGGCGAGTGCGAATAAAGTATCTCCTCCTGCATGCTATGCTACAGAAACTAGTGCAGACGATATAGGCGAAAGGAAAAACAAAATGTGATCAAATTTAAACAGAGAACATCGGTAAACACACTAATGATCTCTTTATCTCCCACACTAAATCCGTCAGCTCTGGCTGGGTTCAGTGCTTCGACACTGGAAAAACAAAAAACAAAACACAGACACGCCAGTAAGATTAAACTATCAAATACATGATGGATGTAAAATCACTCGATGTATCGATAAAAAAAACACGAATGTACGTAAATATGAAACTAGTGTTTGGATTTTTTTAAAGGCGATTGTGGGCTGGGTGGGTGACGAAATCATCCAGCATCCTTGTCTGGAATTCTTCAAGTTCGTCCTCTTTTCAATGGATAACAATGTCCACAGTTTTCGGACACTAAATGAGCTTATTAATATGTTTGTTCCAGTAACGAAGTTAAGAAAACCTGCATGTAGCCTTCAGGAGCACTCCTATTCTGTTTCGCTTGTTCATGCAGCTGTCTTTTAAGAGAATCGCTCGTTGTCTATAACCGCAAATTTCCGGCCTCTAATCTCATCATTATAAACCCCAAAAGTTTAAATTCAGTAAGCATGCTAAGAACACACTGACTCGAAACTGTCAAAGCAGATGACAAATGCGTGCCCTTCCAGCGCCAGCTGAAATCAACGACAGCTGTTGTCACCAGGCGCGAAAGCTCAGGGATCAAGGGAAACAACTCCAGCAAAATGGTAATATATTCAAGACAGCCACAGTTGTCTCCTACACATTTATAATGTTTCTAACATGGCGTCAACGATAAGAGTTTTACTGACTTCTCTTTTAATTGTAGGATTAGCTTCATGAAATGTACTATCTGCACCCACCCAGGTCACAGTTCAACACTGGAACTACGAACAGCTTCAGCATGTTTCCTCACATGCAGTTTTGTAGCAATTTCTAAATTCTGACATTAAAAGAGAGGTGTTAGGCATATAAAGCTTCATCTCCAAAAAAGAATTTACAAGTATTAATAAGAACATAATAAACAAAACAGAATAATATTACTTCAGTCCAAACATCCTATCTTCCAAACTTAATTTTTAGTTTATACTTTCTGATTAATTCATCAGAGGAAAAAACAAAATATACTGCTGCATGATCTTAACATTCTCTCTTAAGTTTTATGACAAAAAAAGTTTTACATCGGCAGGGACAATACCAAAAAAAATATGCATTAGTACATGTCCTTCCATACAGAGTTTCTATTTTAGAAACTGATTATAGATAAGAACCAGTCTTCTGGTTACAGAAAAATGTAGATAAAGATCTATAGGTACACATGGATGTTATGCTGAAAGATTGTATGGAAATGTGGTAAAAATACTTATGTGTGCCGGTCCAGGATGAACTATTTGAGAACATTTGACAAACATTAGAATGTCTTAAGCTGATATGACCATTTGTATAAATAGTATACATTAACAGAGATTCTCAGAGATTGCATGTTTTATTCTAAATGTCATTGCATGATTATTACCATGGAGGTACCATTATCATATTTAGAACGATTCAGACCAAAGACCAGATCATATGTACCTGGAATTATGATTATAATTGAAAATATGCTCCTATTAAGAATCTTAGCTTAAATTATTCATGTTAATAGAAAACTGGCAAAATATTGAATAAAATATGTAATGATGAATATTTTTTATTATCAATTATATCCATGGGGTAAACAGGCTGGATGTAGCAAGCAAGCACACTGTAATAATCAGCTGATAAGATACTCTATGCATCGACATAACGATACGCAATTGTTTGTACCAATGTGTCACAAGAAAGAGTGTGTGTGTGTGATAAAAATTAAATTTCTGATCAGTCTTTGGCAAAGCATTTCAGACAGCCAAAATAGTAACTTTGAGCTTTTATGCAGCCATTATCATTAGGTGCCATTTGTGCTTGCCTGCATAGTTCATTACAGGAACTTTTTTTCCTAGGTCAAGGACATTATTATCAGATTTCTTGAGAAGTATTTATTGTACATTCTTTGCAGCATCAGCAATATAACGTTTACAAACTCAGCCATACAAGAATAGTCATATAGTCATCAGTCTATATAAGCAAAAGTTAATCTACTTTTACAGACTGTATGGTTCTATACACAGTTACTACATTTGTTATACTACATTTGTTTGTAAAATCTAAATAACTGGAATCATATTGTATATTGTATTCATACTCAAAAGATTTCATTATCAAATGCTTAATTCTAGATATTAAATCATCAAATTCTACACAGCAGTTAATAAAGGTGAGGTTAAAGACTGAGGAACTTTCTTTCAAAAGACTGAAGCAATGAGTCACTTATGTCCTATACAACTGTACGTAACGAAGCTGTGCACAAAATAATTTTCTTCAAAAGCTTCTAGCAAAAGCTCCTTTCATCTGTCATTCAGAATAGCATTAAGAATCAAGTTTAATTAAAGCAATTCATATAGCATATATATATATTTAACACATATTTTTGTTATTCTACCTTATGTCACTGGTTTAAGTGCTTATACATTGAAGTATAAAGTTCTCGTAATATAAGTTTTATGGCTGCGATTGTCTGACTACGGGGAGGGGCTGGGCTTCAGAAAGTTATTAGGATGTCAACAGCTGTGGTTCAAGCAAATAAACACTGACACGTTTCACAGGCAGACGACATTACATACGCCTTGGCCAGTTACAGCTACGTGTACAGGTTACACAAGCTGCTAGCATGTCATGAGATAAGACTGCTGCACACAAGCCCACCCCACAGCTAAGGAAACCGATTCAGTTTCAACGGCACGCAGCCATGTTGTGTGATTGCGTAGATCAAACAAGTGGACAGCACTGTCCATATTTTCTGCTCCATCACAACAAACATGTAATATTGCTTGTACACGTATGAGCCTGGCATAAATACAAGCATCTGCTTCTAGTCCCCAAAAGAAGGAGTCGAGAAATACCAAATATTATCCCTCAGTACGCATGCACCAGTGATGAGGACGTGTGCCCGAAAGAGACGCCCAATTATTTTCGCACATCCCGCCACAGAGTTACACTTTGGACCGAGCTAAATGAACTTACCTTCACCTGAAGAGTCGTCGCTCATGGTCACTTCAGTTCGATGTTTGATCTTTGGACCAACGGTTCAAAGTTCACACAACTACGAAGGGAAGATTTCAGCTGCTATCGACTCGCTCCAAAGCCTGTGCGTCGAGGGCAGGTCAACAGACCGAGTCACATGGGCTGTCATGTGACCAGCGAAATCCTTGACCTCGTGACGGCGAGGCGTGTGAGCGCAGAGGTCATGTTTCCATTAAATGACCAGCTTCTCCGAAAAAAGATCGCTCCGTATCATGTATCGTGAGACGAGCGATACATTAATTTAAAAGTATATTTTTAGGATTTTAAAAAAGTTTGCAATATGAGAAAATTATCAATTACAGAAAATGTAAATACGTGCAGGTTTGTGAAAATTGAGCATTATATATACCGATATGACAAATAAATGATTATTAACATAAAATTCCTTAAACCTAAGGTTCTTGCCGGTAAATACATAGACTATGTGATTACAGTTAATCCACTAAATGAATGATACTCACAGCTCAATGGGCTGCTGTGCATGTGAGAGACAAGAAGTCACTATATATATATATGACAAGAACAAAGAATCAAACCGTGATATTTGTTGTTTTTAGTTCTTTTTTTCAGTTTGGATAATTAACTTCTATATATCTTAACTGATTGACTTCTTCATGTGCGTACGTGTTTTTTTTTTTTAAATTCAGTTTTGGGGAGGCCATCTGCGGCATATGAACATCACATAATGCATGGTTACATATTCATGTCAACAGTGTATATTGATCAACATTTCAGTTAATTTGAGGTTTCAGCTTAATAGTAAACAATATAATGACATTCAATATTGAGTGACTATATGTACACTATCATTCTGTGTGTGTGAGTGTGTGTTTCAAGCACAATATAAAAATTATTATTGATTAATTATAACATCTCAGCGTGGTGTTGTCTTAGCATGAAAGATCTTGAAAATGATCGCCTGAAGTTGAATGTCGACCATTCAAATCACACTCAGAAAGCTCAGCTTACACTCTAGGCAGTAGATTGAAGACATAATATATACCGAAAATATATTTTCAAGACCTCACATAATACTCAGTTCAGTAGAGTTCAGCTGATCTTAGCAAGGGACTAAAGGCATTTTACGAAAAATAAAATTTAGAAATGCAATTGTTTACGTCTTGTGAGTGCAATAATGAAAAACAATAACTATTGCAACCCCTAATTAAGCGGCTGTTATTCATGTTTGAAAATGCTACAACGAGATTTTCAGCGGTTAACATGATTCTTCTAACGGTTTTAATGGCTTTTATAGTCAGAAATACATCCTGTTAAGGACTTGTGGTCCTGCAGCAACTGAATCCCCTTCACCAGAAGATTGCAATCTCCACATAAGCTGTTTGAGGTTTTTATTTCATTGCTGTTCTTTTCCGCCATGTGGCATGCATTGGGAGGGCTGCTTCGTCGTCATACAGCCTTTGTTGTGTAAAACATCCCCCTGCCCCCAGTCCGGGGTCAACAGCTTCAAGAATTGTACAATGCACGCGGTGATCTGTAGAATGGGGTCAGATGGTCAGATATGGTCATATTCCGTACAATAACAAGGTACATGCCTACAGTTTTCTATAATCGGCTTTTAGTTTGTCAAACCGTGAAGCCAGCATCACGTTACACTGTCTTCTTTATAGATGCATAGATATAGATACAGTGATACAGAGATACAGTGCAATGATACAGTGATACAAAGATACAATAACAGTAATACAATGACAGCGAGAGAGAGAGAGAGACTCACGTGACGTTTATCTCATTTATACACGTCATATTTTAATTGCGTCACATTTATAGCCTGATAAGCTTTGTGTTCAAACTTCGTCATGTAGCAGAACGTTTCGTGGGCGCAATGGTAAACACCACGTAGTACCGGGTGGAAGGGAAGGGGGTAGTCAGACTCACATCCTCCCATGGTGAGTGCAGTAGCCTTGTCATCACATGCTGCAGATGCCGGAGTGCACACTGCCACGGGTGCTGCTGACCTCCCGCTGGCCTCCCGCTGGATACAGGTAACCGTCTGGCCAGCCAGCAAGCTCGCCGCACGACCGACCCGCCAACATGGCCGATAAACGGTCAGGCGGTTACAGCACGCGGCTGGCGGTAGAAGGTCCCAGAAAGATCCTGGACAAAGAAATGGAGAACATCGAGAGGGAGCGGAAGGTTTCCAGGAAGGAATTTGAGTAAGTCAGACGACACTCACACAACAGCAACACAACAGGACCTCAGACACAACATAGCTTGCACATCACAACTAGAAAGTTCTGGATCTCTCACTAGCTCTGTGCTTTTCTGAGTACTCTAGCTTAAACTACAGATAACGAGATCCTCCTCCTCCTCCTCCTCCTCCTCCTCCTCATCATCATCATCATCATCATCATCATCATCATCATCGCAGTTCGGTCGTCATCTCTATTTGTCATATGTATCATCGTCGTCGTGAATATCCTCATCGTCATCACATCATCCACACTGTCATTTTTAGAGTCCGTTCAATTTTTGTTGTTCAGGAAAGAAAAAACTTATCTCACGGGCGTAGTGGATGCACGTCAGAACCCAAGAAGGCCGAGCAGTCAGTCGATTGTAAGTAAAGACATTGAACATTTTTGCAACTTTTCTGCTTCTGTTGATTTCTCGCTGTGGGGTTGTTTATCTCTCCTACCTGTTAAAAGTCAAGCCGGTGTTGGTATGGTTCTGTTGGCACACTGCCCTTCTACACCACAGTTTGCCGGAAAAAAAATAACTGTACTAAATGGAAGAAAAAAACAAGTTTAACTTTCTTAAATCAACACAGATTTTCATTCTTTTGTATACATATATATATACACAGATGCACGTGCACACACATATACAGATATTTATTTATATACACAATTTTATATTGCACAGGAGTAATTAAGAACATTATTTCGTTATATTTGAATTAACGATGTTATTCTGTTAAGTATTTATGAAGGATGTTGACTGTTTGTGTTCTAATTCTCAGTTATGATAAATCGGACATCTGAAAGTGTTCGTTCTCTCGTACATGATTTTATTTCACATCTTGCAGACAGGAAGCTCCGCAGAGTCACAGTAAGTATGTCCAGCTTCGGCTTCTGTTATTTACTGGGAAACATAACTGCACACACTATCACACACACACACTATCACACACACACACACACACACACACACACACACACACACACACACACACACACACACACACACACACACACACACACACACACACACACACTATCACACACACACAGAGTGATAGAGAAATTAGCGAACACTCAGGACATCCTCAAGAATGCATGCATCCTCTCAGAATTCATGGGTCTGCACATTGCGATCACACAATGTCTTATTTAATCATTAAACTCATTTCTTCCTCTAATTACACACTGACTGCCCAACGACTGACGGAATGAATAAAGAAAAGAAGGACAGAGCGAGGAACTGACCCTTATTTTATGAACTTCTGCAGATTGACATATAGACCGGACAACGCTGAGTTCCGAATGGGTCTGTATGATGGGAACTATTGAGAAACAGTTACTAGGCATAGGCCAGAACTTTACTGTGTGTCGGTGTGTGCGTCTGCAGTTCTGTATATGTGTATGTGTAAGAGAGTTGGCAATATATATAACAGAAGAGAGAAAGAAAGGAGAAAAAAAGAGGCAGACAGCTTTAATGATGGTTGGAGGAGAGGGTGGGGAGTAGGGTTCAGTCTATCAGATGCTGCTCCTGATTTTCGTTTCCACCAGATCCGTTCATGGCGAAGGACAAGGCAGCCACAGAGGCATGTGACCAGTTAAAGCTTCAGTTTGAAATGACGTTAGCTGCCTTGCTGGACATTGAACACGTAAGCTGCATCTGTCTGTCTGTCTGTCTGCCTGGCTGCCTGTCTGTCTGTCTGTCTGTGTCTGTCTGTCTGTCTGCCTGCCTGCCTGCCTGCCTGCCTGCCTGCCTGCCTGTCTGTCTTTCTTTCTGGCTGTCTGTCTGCCTGCCTGCCTGCCTGCCTGTCTCTCTTTTTGTCTGTCTTTCTTTCTGTCTGTTTGTTGTCTGCCTGCCTGCCTGCCTGTCTCTCTTTTTGTCTGTCTTTCTTTCTGTCTGTTTGTTGCTTGTCTGTCTGTCTGCCTGCCTGCCTGCCTGTCTGTCTGTCTGTCTGTCTGTCTGTCTGTCTGTCTGTCTATAACTGGTCAGATGTCAGACAAACCTCACTGCCAAACATTTGGAAGTAGAACCTGACCTCTAAAGGACATTTTGTGTTAGCATTATTTTAGCGAACACTCTTCTACAGACCTTCCAAAGAATGGAATATTTTTTAAAATGACGGGACTGGGTTCAGAACAAGGAACTTGTTTCATAAAACCTTAGTTAATAGTCACATTTTATTATGTGAGAAACAGAGAAGATTCAAGCCTTAAACAACATGATAGTACTTCAATAACTTACTCCTGAAGGGTGCAAACAATGTGATAACTGATGACAGATTAATCAAGCCATCAGCAAACTTACTTCATGATCTTGTTATTTTGTTCCAGCCTATCAACACGGACAGGAGAGCAAGGTATGCATATAATTTTTAAGTTTCATAATAACTGTACATGTACGCATTACAGAAAGGTATTCAGCCATTGGTATTCACACACACACAATCATGGAAACTAACAGAGATTAGATCATAAATAGCAGAAACTGCGGACAATTATTTTTCTGAATATTTTATTTCAACCTGAAAAACGCTATTAATAATAATGTGTGCACTCTTAATGTTTTCTAAATGTTGCTACTGGGTCCAACTAAAAGTAAGTTGTAAGAAACTACAAGTGTAGGCAGTTTATGAGAAAAATGAAGATGTATATCAACAGCAGGGAAGAACATCACAAATAATGTAAACATGTTTCCTAGCTGGTCTTCGTCTGATGGAAGGTGAGTTGGCACAATCAGGAGACTAACACTGATGCTTTGTGTTCCCACTAAGCTTGAATTAACTGAACTCAGTGTTTTGCGATTCCTTGAACAAACACTGGTTTTCAACCATAATTTACCTAACAAACAGAAAAGGCCAACAACACAGTCGTCATGGTAGTGTATGTGTTACAGTTGAGAATTGTTATTAACATATTATGTTGACAGGACATATCGGTGTTGACCTCATTCTGTGCATGGTAGTGTTCTGAGATGTGTATCTCGAGAACGGAAGACGGACTATTCCACAGATTTGGAGAAAAAGTACCTTGCACTCATTTTCCCTCATTTATAATAAAAGAAAAATTTGCTCCCCACTAGTCCTTTAACAGACAAAGTGAGTATCCAATACTCACACCAAGAAATTCACAGACAAGGGGTGGAGGTGGATCGGTGTTTTACCCCGAGCCAGCAGCTTAGTCTGTACCACAGATGCTGCATGCAGACAAACAACAAAGTTTCCTAAACGAGAACTGAACCCAGGACACCCAGTCCACACTGTATTTGACGATGGACGCCCAAACTCCCAGACACGGGGAACCCAGCAAACACGCAAGATTCGACCAAGCTTGGACCAAGCTAAAAACATTGGTCCAATATATTATTGCTGCCTTCGAGAGGTCTGGACCAATGCAACGAAAACATTTTAAGAAGTTATAACAAAAGACCTAACTTTTTAACACCTTCGTCACATCCAACTGATGTCCATATCTTCTTCCAATAGCTTTGTTCATGTTTCCTGTTTTCTTTGTTCTTCCATTTGCTTGCAGTCTTTACTGTATAGTAAAGTATTGTTATTCTTTGAATACTTGTGTAGAAATGCATCTGTAGAAAATGCTGTAAATATTTACATGCAGTTTTCTTACGCAAATAGTCGGAGAGAATGAGAGGGGAGAAATCTATACGATATGATATTCTTTGATGATTGAGGGGTACAATATGATAATACATAATGTATTATGTGTATATTTGACATACTAACTGTCTCTTATATATCTGTCTCTTATGCCTGAAATCCTTTGCTATGCGTATTTGCTATGCATAGTATTTGCACAGATACAAACACGGACATACATCAAGCCAACAGTCGCCATACGATTGTGTATACACACAGGTATCACACAGGTATCACACAGGTGTCACACAGATATCACACAGGTGTCACACAGGTGTCACACAGGTATCACACAGGTGTCACACAGGTATCACACAGGTATCAAGCCACCCGACAAACACTATAACAGAGCCGTCAGTCAGGCAAAGGGACATCCCTGTTATAAACTACACTCAACTTTTTACTTGCATTCACAGTTCAGTGCCAAAGTACTAATTTTACCTACAAGATATGAAATAACCACTTCAAAATATCAAGACATCTGAGTTACCCACAGGGTTGGACATCAGGCTCTTTCGCAAGAAAAAACAGAACAGATTTTTTTCAGGGCTTCCCGCCCGGCATAATACACAAATCTTACATTTACAGTAAACAAACTTTAAAATTCTCAGATTCACCGTAGCGATACAAGTGCCATACTGACACATACATATAACACTGGGCACATCTTTCATAACTTGTTATAATACAATAATAACTGTTGATGAATATTGAGGCAAGTCTCATGGCAATTCTGGTAAGATTGTTCTGTGTTGTTCAGTAATCTCTTGTAACTGGAAGAGCAACATTGATAAACTGCTTCTCCTGCCTGCAGACCAGGACCATCGAAAGGTGGATCAGTGTCAGAAGACCCCGGATCGGCTATAACTGTCAAGACAACTGAAGGCAGCAGTACACCACCATCCTCTTTGAAGAAACCACTTACCATAGGTCAACTGCCGACCTCACATTCGCTGTGATTAAAAAGGGAAACATGCATAATAATATCAGAATTTCTTCTCAACAACCCATATCACATTCTGGGATCAACGTTGAAAAGATTAGCCTTTGTATTATTATTATTGTTTGTAGTTTGATACAGAAGGCAGTGAAGGTAAACAACTTCATTTGAAGACTTAGAATTGAATGATTTCACTTTTTACACATCATCTACTCGTCCAAGAAATTTTCTTGTAAATGCAGATGTGACTATAAAAGTTTTAGAAGTGTATTCTATGTTTATATATCAGAGAAATGATGTTTGACATTTGTGTGTGTGTCCAATAGAGGAAAGATTTTTAGCTATCATCGGACAGCCAAATGAAATTGCTTCTTCCAGTGGACTAGCAGCTTCCGCACAAGATCAAATATGTCGTTTCAACGTCCCGAGAAAAGGTCATACATAGGAACCTCTTTCTGTCTGTCCATGGAAATGTTTGTAACCGGGTATGCAGAGGACAGAAGAGGGCAATTTCACTCAGATTTTGAAAAAAAACAAACCCAGCGTCTTGTACAAAGTCATTTGGAAAAATTTTCAATCCCACTAGACCTTTAAACTAAGGCAACCCTCACTCCCACCCACCCATTCACTTCACTGTTTATTAATAGTGAACCAAGTCTCATAGCAATCCTTCTTGCTTATCTCCATCTGCATTCTAATCATTCTTTAACTAGTTTTCACTCTATTACAGTCCTTTAGAATTTTCTTTTCTTTTCTCTTTTCCCGTGTTTTGCGACATGCAGTGTCACCATCTATCAGGCTACACCATCAACAGATGGCACTACGTTTGTTGTGGATCCAGAGGTTCTGCAAAAGAATCCCTTTGCAGCCAGGCTTGTGAGTAGCAATCCTAGATTTTCACATTCTACATATTCATTCACTTGACTAGAGAAGAAACATTTGAACCGTTAAAAGATGTAGTGTGCTGTTATGTTCTCATTTCTTACTTGAGATAATTTGGGTTGAAAAAGTTTGAGAATACATTGAGAACCCGTGTTCTGAATTCTTTCAAAAAGATAGATATTTGAGAACAAGAGTTTTGAAGCACTTGAAAGTCTTGTTCTCATATTGTTGCGAATATAAAAGGTTTGGGGTTCAGAACCTTGTCTTCGCTCTAGCTCACCAAAGAGTGCGGACTTCACAGTCGCCACCAAGAAGATTTGAAGAACATGGTGGTCTGTGTTTTTAAGTTTATAAGGACTCGAGAATGGACGGACTGTCAAACCTTTAGAAGGAGCATTTCTCATCTACTTAATATTGCTTTGATGTCTGCTTGTCACATGACATTCAGCGAACTCTACGTGTATCCCATCTCTCTCCTCCGTCTTTACCTCTCCTGTACGGTTGACCAGTTTTGAACCAACTACTTTCTGCTCCACAATCGCTAACATTGACCATCAAGATACTCTGCCTCTGTACATATCTTGTATACTTGTTTGTGGAAGCTAAGAGCATATAATTTCGCTATCTAACGATCTATAACTAATTTGGAGACGAGAGTGGACAAAGGGTAGTGACAATCATCACCGCCATCCTCTGTGTTTTCTGTTCTTTGCCAGATGAGTGTGGTCAACGCCATTGCGTACCCGTCAGGTCAGGCAACAATTGTTAAGAACCAGAAGGTCCTCAGGAACCTGCTAGAAGAGTGTCGTCTGACTGTGCGCTCTATAAAGTGTGTTTCTAGGAACAATCGCGATACATTTATAGAGGATGAGGATGAGTGGCTAGGTGCACAAACACTGCATGTAGCACTCAGTAAAAAGTCAGTAAAAATCCAGTAACGTGCCTTGACCCCTGCCATCAATAGTAGGCACTAATCACATCCATTTCTAACAGTTTACATACATTTATATCCTTCTTAAGTATTATATTTTGTAGCTTTTGTTGTATTTGTTCATGAACCTGTTGGTTGGGATGGTACTGGCAATGTTTACACTGATGGTAGGGATGATGGTAGATGTTGCATTGCTTTAGTTTTCGGGGATGAGAACAGGATATGTCATAGTCTCTACATGTATCCGTCAGTTTAGCTACTGGATGTCTTTACTACCTACCACAACATCACCACAAACAATCTCCAGGACCGTCCCCAAAATGGGTTTTCTCTTTTGCTTCTGCTATTAAAGTCATATCTTGCACGAATTTCAGTACAATTTATAATGAGGTAGAATTTATCTCTTTTGACCAACAGAGCGGGAACCGATCCCAACGGCCGCTTGCAGGCTCGCACAGTAAAGAAACTCGGCGACATTTTAACTACTATCAGACCCGCTAACAGGGCCAATGGCCTGTTGTCCGCAGAGGACGCTCTGAGCTGTGGGTAAGACAATTGTTTACTAAAAATATTATTTTGAAAGATGAACAAAAACAAGTTGCACCCAAGATTCTACTAAAGTATACAACGATATGCGTTATCTTAGAAAGTTAAGGAAAAGTGAGACATCTTACAAATGCTAACCTTTGACCTCCATCTCTTGCCATACAGCTATCTACGGATCTCCAAGGATCAGGTAGGAAGATTAGAAGACCAGTTAAAACAGCGTGGAATCGACCCTGGCATCCACCGACACACGGATGTTACAAACATCAACTTGTTTGATGATTCACCCAGTACCAAGCTGAAGGCCATGCCTTTCCACCTGCCGTCCACCACTCTACAGGTGGCAGGCACTGCCTACAAAAAGGCACCTGAAAAAAAGAACCCATAGGTATTACTATCTCTGGACCCCACAACACTTGCGTCGAGTTCACAAAGCATTATCACACATACATCATTCGGTGATTATTATTCATTGAAACATGTTCTCGTAGATGCCTGGCATCCTCGCGAAGAGCGTGTTGCCGGTGACTGAGCCTTGTGGGACATCGTGAGGCTCAAGGTATGAAGATGTCTGTCTATTCACACTGACGTAAAAAAATGTCGGCTGTGAAATTTACCTAATAAAACCATCAGGGGACATCCATATTTTGTTTTACTCGTTTGTTTGTATTCTTCTGCATTCAAGAGTAGATGAAATTTAAAGGACTCAGTAATTAGAAAGGATGAAACTGGTTGGAGGGATTTAGGCTTCATGATGATGATGATTATGATGATGATGTGTCACACACAGAGAGTGTCCTGAGATATGAATAAAGGGCCAGAAGGTAATTAGGGAGACGACGAGTAGAGATTGCAGTATTCACCCGGGACAACACCAACCCAGACATGGGCTTTTCGGTATCGGAAACTGGGATGTGACTGATCCTGTAAAGCGAAAGGATGTTGGTAGCAAGAACATTTCGATAAAACGATTCTGACGATAGGGTCTAGTAGACTGGCTGGACAAATGATTCAGGAGTTAGGGCAGCATAGTCTTTTCCAGTATTTCGGACAGAAAAAGGAGTTGGAAGTAGGGGGATAGTTTCTGAGGTTATTAAGGTCAAGACTGGGTTTCTTTAGAAGTGGAGTGAGACAGGACACCACATTAGTTAGCATCAGTAGACAAAATGTAGATAATACCAATGACAGTTGGAATCATCCAGTAAAGAAGTCGGAATCGGGTGGATGGAGCAAGATTTTTTTTTTTTTGGTGACCTTGTGAACTTTAGTGTCCCAGACCCGGGGCTAAGGGACAGGCATGCAGGAGAAAATGTCAAAACAAGAGTCGTGCAGCTGACGGAGTAATATTTCCACAAAGTATTTGCAGAAAAAAGATCGGGCAGCTGTTCCAGATGAATGGTGGTAGGAGAGTAGTTACCTAACATCTAGTCATATTTCGAAAATAAGTCCCTGCTGGACTACATTGCTTCTCTCTATAAAATTTGCAGAATAAATCAAACGCTTTGTGATTTGTCCAGTGACGAAGACAAACTTCTATGTGGATGGTAAATCCTCGTCTTTTTCTACCTTCGTTCTCGTGAATATTCAGGAATATAAAGGACTTTCCAAGTAAAATTTGGAAAACCAAGTGACAATAGCCTCTACTAACATACCAGACATCGACATACTCTCAGTCACTGCTCAAGCTGTTAGATTGAGGTAGAAATGTTGACATGATGACCACGATGTCATTAACAATGTGATGCTGATGATGATACTGACGACGACGATGATGATATATATCTATATTTCATATGATATATATATATATATGATGGCTGCAGCAATAATAATACAACAACAACAACAACAACAACAACAACAAGAGAGATACTGGGGCTATCACAAAGTTATCGAACAGAAACCGCTTGGGACAGAAATAGGAAATAACAAGGGAGAGCACCTTGGAATCCAAATTGTCAACATAAGCTATTGTTATGTCCCTTTGACCAATCTGTGTCCGCTGCTTGTAAGCATGTAAAAAACAAGCATCATACACTGTAATCATTATTTATCAAATGACTGATAGCAGCTGATCGACCGCTATGCTAGCCCGTTAATATTGGTTGTCAAGGTAACCGGGATAACGGGGCTCGCCACTCACACCTGTCTTGAGTGGCGGTGAGCAAGTCCTTAATGGAATGATCAATCCACTCATTCTGTTTTTTTGTTCTCCAATCAATTCTTTGTCTGACCGCATCAGCCTCGACGATCTTTCTTCCACCACAAGGTCTCTAAAGGACTATCCAATGTCACAAAAAGATATTCAGCAGCAGCAGCCTCATCGCCATTGCTAAAGAATCTATTCCTTACATTTCTCTTGGGGAGATGTTGGTGAGTATGTGGAATGTAGCGGAGGACAATGCTTAGACTGAAAGGTCAGAATGGTTTCAGCAACTTTGTTAGATGCACATTGTATGTTACAATTTATACAACATTCAAAATAAAAATTTAATTTGTTACACTTACTTATTTATTCTTTATTTCTTCTTATTACTTTTTCCTATTCACTTATACGTATGTGAGAAACCTTATGTAATGCGATTATATAAATGTCGGAAAAAACTCTATTGAGCAAAATTTACTCGCATGGTTTTATACAAAAATGAAACAGAAATATGAAAACTAAAAACAAAAAGCCAGTGTGGAAAGCAAGACGAGTAACTGCAAACAAAAACAAAAACCCGTTGTTTTTCTTTGTGACATTGCTTTGCCTACCGGCCACAAATAAAAACATTCTGACAACTGCTATTTGTGTTTTCTTCTTAGGTCATGCATACAGACCTGTCAGGTAAACTGATCAGGTGTTCGTAATCAACGACCAAGCCAGCTCAGTGTGACGTCATTTTGGCGGCCCGGTAGCGCCACGGTTATTCGCTTTGATCCATAATATGATGAGGATCAGGTGTCCTGGTTCACATTTCCTGTGGGCACGAGGGTTTTATTTTCTTTTTTCTTTTGATGTGGAACCTGCTTACATGACTGACTGCTTTATCATGAGGTAGCCCTGTTAGCTGACGGTGTAATTTCCCCTTTCCTATTCCAGAGAACGGAACGGAAAATGCTTGTGCCCCCCAACAAAATCAACAAGTTTTTTTCACGTGTGTGTGTGTGTGAGATGTGTGTGTGGTGTGTGTGTGTCTTGGAGGATGGGAAACAAAGTGTATGTACTATATCCAGTAGTGAAATGCCAATTTGGTTATGACCTGATTGTTTGCTGCTGATAGATAGTAAGGACTAAAATTATTTTGAATTTCTTTTCTTAAGAACTATCTATTGTTTTAGGAAATTAAAGTCAATAACTGCCCTAAAATGTTACACAACATAAAATGGACTTCTTACATCATGTTAATCATTGCTTTGGATCACATGGTAACTACAAACAAGAAACACAATCACGCAAATGCAGAACAAACTTCTTTTCTTTGAGAACCACAGTCACATGTACATTCATGTGTAAATGAATAGGACACTGAATAATAAAAAAAAAAAAAAAATAAGCAATTGTACACAAACAGGTAAATCAGTTCTTCATTGGCTTGGCTATTGTCAGACTAATTTTATTGATAAACAACGATATTAGAAACAACTTGCGATTGAATGTCTTCGATCTCATTGTTGATATCATTTCAGAAGTAGAAGGCAGTCACTAAATTTATTTTGAACTTATTTCCTTCGTAACGAATACTTGCATTTGTGTAGAGATTACATGAAAAAGCTATCTCTGGTGATTTTGACACATTAAGGAATGCCATTGTTTTTAATTAATTTTGAAAGATCACTGCTCTCTGTATTTGTTTAGGTCTCATCCAATGTCCAGTTGTGGCTATAACCTAAAGTTATTTTATTGGCTTTTATTGTGCACATAGTTTCCTTGAAACAATAAATGATCTAAAGACGAAGTTTAGAGACATCAGAAGAAAATTGCTAACAATTAGTTTGTCCAAATCAAAAGAATATTAAGAAACAAGGAAGTGCAGCTGGTAACAACAAGAGTTTTGTTGTAGAAAGATTGTCTAAGATCTGTGTGATGAGTGCGCAAAGGTCGTTGACAACAGATTGAGTATTTTCGCTTTTATTGCAGAAGAGAGCTTGGGTCTAGAGAAGAAGATAAAAACGCATTAGAGTAACCAACACGAAATGTATAAAAGTGCTTGACGAAAAAAAAAAAAAACCACCACAACTACATTATACCAACCTGGGAATCGATCTGACAGGTTTCGACTGCGCAAAAAAGCATGGAGATCTTCTTAGCTTTACAATTACCGGTAGGAACGATCAGTTCATGCGCAGTTGGTCGAAAGTCAACGGAAGGGACGATGAACAGAATTTTTCTTGCTATGAAGATCATTTGCAAGGACAAACATTTAACGGAAATGAGTTATTCAAAAAGACTGCACAATGAGAAGAAATTAAGAGAAGGAAGGAGTCGATTCCTGGTTTTATTAAGATGGCAGAATGCGTCACTCTATTACTTGAAATCAATGATGAGCAGGATTTCTTGTTTTTGACATTAGCAGCCTGCCACACAAAAAATCCATTCTCTCCTGTGGAACATCAATTATCTCCCGCACGGCGCTTGGAGAGAAACAGTGGACAAAGAAATATCTTTCTCTCTTTCAAAGCTGCATTGATGACTTGTTTTATAACAGACCAAGAAAAATATGTTGCTTACAGAAATAGTGTGTTTTTTTTTTTTTTGCATTTTTTAAAATAATCAATTTTTTAAATTATTTGATCACAAGGGTTACAAGTGGCAACGCTGATTGTCTTCTCTTGGTCCACCTCTAGTGAACGATGACCGGCGGAAGAAGACATAGCGGTTTTTACTGTTTTTATAGGCCAAGGCTGCCATCGAAGAAAAACAATAATGTCAGGACCTTTCAAAGGCGTAGAAAATAGCTCTGAAACAATAAAAAAAGAATAGGAGTTGCTTAAGATAAGATTACTGTGTGGCATTGCCCTTAGTGTACGCAGGGACCAATGTTAGAAGAAATTATGTGTTGTCATGGTAATGGAGCTTGGAGGTGCCCGCAGAGACTTTGGGGGAAATTGGGGTAAGCCTGAGTCATTGATCACAATCGTAACCAAGCTTACCTCCCTCGCCGTATCTACAATGAATTATCAACAAGAGAACACAATACAGTCGCCTTCCCCTAGTCTTGTAATCAGGAGAGCTCCAGACCCCCACCATGCTCAAGATCCGCATCATGCACGCATTCCAGAAACGTCTTCCTGATAGAGAACAACCGGAAAAGGGGGTCTCCTTCACTCCTCTCTTTAATTCCTCCATTTTGTGGCTTGAGGTCCTCCCGCGACAGCTACTCCCACGGTCTTCTTTTGCTGACATCACCACAGCCATCATGCTTATACACAGTTACCAGTTATTTTTCTTACTTTTTGAGAAATTTTGTCTAAAAATATGCGCTGTGATCTCCACCACTGCACGTCCCTCCAAGGTTTGTTTCGTAGAATATTTATTTCTCAGGACTCGGTGGTTTTTTCTCAGCAGGATTCATGGATGGGGTACCTGAATCCCAGAACAATGTTTACCATTAGTCAGTCGCCTTGTCCACGTACCTGTGTGTATTTAAATTCCAGAAAAAAGAAGAGACTGGTTCATTAACACCTTTTTTAAGACAGATATGTACTGGGTGGTCCTACGTCACAGCCTCACCACTCAGTCTTTCGACATAAACGATCTGTCCATCGGTTTTTAACTACCATTTAAACAAATCAACAGATAACCACTTTAACCAACTGTCCCAGGGGAGGCCACTAGGAGTAATCAACACTCATCATTAAAAGAATTCCTCTCGGACACAAACTCAAAGATCTATCCACTTGTAATGACACTCGGCGCAAAGTGTTCTTGACACCAGTGTAATTACCTCCCTTTTCATCTCCACATTATCTCCCTGAAAGGTTTCGTCTGATTCTGGCCGAGGGAATACAAACAATTTCTTCCAGGAAAAGAAACAAGGGAAGTTTACTCACGTCCCTTACATAATATCCAAGGGAATAATACTTTGTCACAATTATACGACTCAATCTTCCCTCCTCTCAACGGGAGATAATTCGCCCTATCAGGGTAGACTACTCGGCTGGGCCACACTCTCACAAGTAAGAGGAATAACTTCCTTTCTTTACGAGTATGTAACAGCCTCCACTTGTTGTCACCGGGTGCGCACTCCTAACTGTGGGTGTTGATGGCGGCGGGTCGGGGATACCATCACAGAAATAAATTCTTTTCCTTTGAACTTCACAACAACTTTCTTCCTTCTATTATCTTTAACTTTCCTCTACCCCCCAACACCCAGTCTAAAATATATGTGACCTCATTAATACACCATTAAATTGACCTTTCACGTGCATTCGTTCCAATGATTTCATCAATAATAATAATACCTGATAATCAGACTCACGAAGGAGCATGCTCTCAACGCTAAAGAAAAGCAGGAGACATGGACAGAATACGAAGGAAAGAGAAACAACTACGCAAACAAGCAATAAAAGATAAGTATCAGACACAAAGAGGAATCAGGGGTGGAAATTAAGGATGGAGGGGGTGATAATTCTGCAGAGAAATGCGAGCGGATTATGATCACAACAAATGACAGCTATGTTGATTGGTGTAAGGAGTGATGCTCGTGGACCTTGTGTTTTAGTGCACGTGTAAAGCTCTTCTTATTATTGTTATTGGTTCTTCTTTATGTCTTCGCCTTTAACGATTGTTTTTTTTCTAGTATATTTTTCTTTGCAGAGTGTGTTAAATCTGAGGGTCAAAAAATAAATAAATAAAAAGCATCAAAAGGACAAATCAAAACAATAAAAGCACAAAAACAAAAGTAAGTTTGTTTAACTTCAATAAGTTTATTTTCATATTTGATTACTGCACTCAGCGACCAGACCAGTGGCGAGGTGGAGAACAGGCTTCGTTTCCAGAACATAACAGTTATCTTTAGTGGTTGCCCTACTGATGGCGAACTGCTGACATCTAAGTTGTCATGTTTCTCAATTATCTTATTTTACTCAGGAAGAGTAGTTCTTCATCTGCACAGTCAGGGCAGTATTTCAAACCCCAGGTGTCTCTAGTTCCAAATAATTTGTAAGCCAAAACTTCGTTGAGAAACACTTTAAAAGCAACAGTAAGACTACAACTCTATTAAATTTATTTTAGGACTGATAGACACGCAAAGTATTTTCCCCGTAAAAAAAAAAATAAATAAATAAACTTAAAAGAAATATATTCCCCATAGGAAAGCAACAATAAAGGTTGATATCAAAGAAGGTATCTCGTTTTTCACTCTTGAAATGAGAAATAGTTTGAAAGCTCTGAGCGACATTTTTACAGCCATTTCAACAGGCTTATCAATCGTCAGTGGGATTACTACTTATATAAAGTTTATGTAGTATTATCAAGAACATCATCATCAAATACCAAAACAATTTGCAAGCAGAATTATACAGACTTGAACGAGGTCTTCTTCGATATTAAATTTTCGGATCAAATGTCATAGCCCCTCGTGTCAGACTCCGTCAAATGCCTTTTTAATGTCAATGAAGTCATGAGAGAGGTTTGCTGATGCTGAAGATGTTTTTTATGGGACTATGGGCCTTGTAGACAACATTGAACAGATGTCAACTGGTACCAACGAAAAGACGAAAGAAGGAATAAAAATATTTGAATTAAAAGGCAGATTGCAGTCTCGTGTGTCTCTGACGTCAGGTACATTAAAGACAAAGGGTTAAAAAAGGAAAGCCAGCACACAGAGCAGGCAAAAAGATGACAGCAGGAGGCCATAAACCCTGTCTAAGCGTAGGAAGATTGAAGGCGAAAAACACTGAATGGCGTGAGGCGTGCACTTCTTTCTTGGGGCGGAGGGACCGGGGGAGTGTGGTTGTTGGACGGGGGGACTAAAGTGAGAAGCCATGGCAGACAGGCAGGACCCACACGCACTTTGCGCTCTGGTGCCGGGTACACAGCACGTGCGGAAGTTGGGGATTCGCCAGGCGGCGAAAGGATAACAGTCATACCACGCGCCACCAACCCAACGGACGCTCATTAATTGCAATCCTGACCAAGCAAAACCAATCCCATTAGGCTCCAGAAATCTATTCTCGAATAATGTTGCTCGAGAACATACAGGCAACAGCAGGGATGGCTATCGACAACAATTTTTGTTGTGTGTATGTGTTTGATAGAGAGAGAGAGAAAAAAAAAAGAGTTTGTGGTGGGTGCTGTGAGACTCTGTGTGTGTGTGTTTGAGTCGAAGGGTAAGTGTTTACAAATGGTGTTTATATAATTTTTTTCATGAAGGTAGTGGGTGTTTACTGATTTATAGGTGTGTCTGTGTGTAAGGATATTGTAATATGTGTGTGTGTGTGTGAGAGAGAGAGAGGTGTAGTGATTGCATGAACAAGCTCGTGAATGATGCATCTATCAGTGGACGAGGTATTACAGGGAGAGCGGATAGGACCAGGGCAAGGGGAGAGAATGCTGGTTGGCCACTCTTGTCACAGACACGTGTTCCCTGACTCCTGATGAGGACGGGATGCGTGACAAGGGGAAGACTGGGAGGCAGCGGATGATGGTCATCAAGAGCTCTACACGATGTAGGAGGATGGCCTTCTGCTCTTCCAGGACCGAAGCCCCTGCCATCGTCAGGAACCTTCCACCTGCTCTTTGCTCCTTCTCAGTCCCTCCTCGGTGACGCCAAGAGGGCGCTCCATGGGTTTCCTAATGATCTTTTTAAGTGGAGATCCTGAGGGTTTCGCCAGCCCTCTCTTTTCATCTTTGGCACCCACAAGATTATTCTGTCCTGTTACAAGCAGGACTTAGAAAGTAACCATTCTTTGGGCAACCAATCAGACTGCAATAAATTAAGTTTAAAACCCTGTTTCTGCTTTTCGCTGGATTGTGCCCCTAAAGTTCCACTCTGCTTACAAAAGGCATTGGCAATGTATTGGCAAACACATCCGGTCCTTAACCAACATGTTGACCAAAGTTCCAATGTTTCAAACGTTTGCTCCAAAAGCCACCAGCTTCCAGCGACCTTCATCAACAACAAACAGACTTGTCCAGAACGTTCCACAATATTTGCCTGCTTCAATGGCAGGACTGGGATTTATGTGGCGCCTGTAACTCATTTATTGGCTGGTCATCGATATCATCTGTCCTACATTCAGCAACGTGTGCGCCCGCCATCGGCTGCGTGGGTCCCGTGGCAGCTGCGACTACTACTCCTTCCGCCCACTTACGCCACGCATGCGCAGACCGTCTTTTATGCTGTCCACTCCAAAGACAGAGACAAATTATTTCACTGCTGACCGTTTTCGGCGAGACTGCTGAGAGGCAGTTACAATTGCTAAGGTTGCTACTGAACTTATCCTTACCCCCTTCTGTGTATTTTTTTTTCTTATTTTTTTTTTTCGTTCTGGCAACCTTTAGTGTTTGTTTAGTTTAATCACCAAGTGTGCATGTAGATAAGTGTTTGTGTGTGTGTTTGTGTGTGTGTGCCGGGAGTAGTCGTTGGCGGACACACGTATCATGTATGATAGAAGTTAACAACTCCCTGACCTGGGGTCACTAACTCGATAGGAACTCCACCCCAAAATAATAATATTTTTTTACAATTTTTTTAATAGTGCTGCTGTTCAAAAAACAAAAGATGAAACATAAGGCTGCACTTTTCTAAATCCCTCGCCCAAAGCAAATACATTTTATGCAGATTCGAGAAAAATTGTCCCTCTGCTTCCTTACAATTGATCGTCATGATGATAAAACGCTTGCTTTCAAAGTTCTCTCTGTTGTTATGGAAACAAATAGCTCTCGGGTGACGGGTGATGAGCACTTTCTTCTTAAATGCATTTTTTTTCACACTTTGCCTCGTCCGTGGACAGCCCTTTAAACTTGCTAGGATCATGCAGCATTAGTAAGATGGACTCCATTTGAAACCAGGATGATGATGCTGGGGATAGGAGGCGCCATTTTGAACAGAATGTTACTTTGACAAGAAGTCATTTTGAAAACTATAAGTTGTCTTCGATATGTTTCCTTCAAAATACTGACTGACAACAAGAAAAAATGAGTACTGACAGATATACTACAATGTAAGACGAAAGACAAACTATTTATAGGAACAATTTCATTTGATCACCGAAGTGCCAGAGTTATGAAGCGAGAGTAAGCTGTTCCCCTAGGGCAAAATGAGAAACTCAAGGAAAAGTGTCTTGTTTCCGAAGCTATAAAGCAGTTTCCAGACCCCTCGGGCACTACTTTATATTTCTATACCCCAGGGCACCTTTGTTCCTCTTTTATAACCACGATTCCATGGGTAAAACATGTGTGGAGTCTAGACACCGCCTTCACTCTACGGAAATAAGAATCTTGTCCTCGAGTTCCCCATGTTACCCCAGGGCAAAGACTTACCATTGCTTCATCTCCACCATCCCCATGTTTTCAAAGTATTGCAAAAGTTGTGAAAACAGACGATGGGTTTTGCTCAGACCCCATGACCGACCCGGAAAAGGGACAAAACTGACCAGGATTAAAATTATTTTTAAAAACTCGCAAAAAATCCCATATAAAAATATTTATTTTGCTAAATTGTCTGTTTCAAACATTTTGCAATTCTCATTAAAAAGGCTGGTCTGCCATTATGCCCATATAGCATATGATGCAAAAATTTGCAGGGTGAAAATAAAAACAGCCTTCGTATGATGTAAGGACTGGAAAACTATTCACAGATCACTCTGGGGTCAAACAGTCGAATAACACTTTCTGTCATGACTTTTTTATCAATCTTCTGGAAAGAGGTGGGTTTTTTTAATACTTTGCCAACTATCAATATCCTCATCACTTGGGAATGAGGATTTGATTAACCAAAAATTAATTTAATTTCTGGTTTAAAAGTCGCATTTATTCATTATAATATATCTGTTTCAGACGATCTTACATCTCGAACCGTGTGCGTCCGGCTTTAGCGACCTGGTGGCCGCTCGACAAAACAAATCCTCACAGACGAGCGGGACAGGCCATTAGCTCGAGGGAAAAGGGCAGCTGGCTTCCAAATGAATTTACACTCGCCCCATCTGCGTCAGTCTGAGCGGCCATAGAAGATTCGGTTCCTTTGACAAGTTCGTGAGACTGCACTAACCACTACACGCGTTGCATTCTTCAAGGGGAACAACTCCCAAGGCAAATTCATCTACGTGGCGAGTTCTCCGGCGGGAAATACAATGGTGTCGTGTTCCGAGTGTGAAGTTTAGAATATTGTTTAGGCGAGGCTGACAATATGCCAGGACAGACGGGTAAGATATTCATTGAAACTTGAAGAAAGCACTCGAGCATAACGCGGAGTTTATTTCGGGAAGTTAAATAACACTTGAATGAACTATGTGATAGCAATAACCTTTAGTCCAGATGTCGACATTTGGTCTGAAGTGATTGGGAGAGCTTTACACAGCAGTGAGCACACACGACAGGCAAACGCAAGGAAAGACAAACACCAACAAGGGTAGCGCGCATGTGTGTGTGTGTGTGAAAATATTGTACTCTCGGTGAAGTCGTGGATGAAAACCAACAAATAACAGTTTAATGAAGACAAAATAAAAAAATTTCTGAGTGTACTCTTAAAGTTTCAATTCCTTCCACCGCTGTTGATGAGACCACCCCACTCTCTAGACGTTGAATGGGTGTGACCACCGACTCACTACACTCAGGAGGAAATCCTATGAATCCGTTCTGAAATTCAGTTTTTCTAGAATTTCAAAAAATTCGCCAAATGACCTTTATTAACAATTCACATCCTTATTTACACTGCCCTGACTAGATTATTCCATGTCCATGTTTATCGAGATTAACAACAGCCTGCTCGACAAGCGTTCAAACCCCCAAAGTCCCCAAACCGTGTTGTCCGCTTTGATTTAGGCAAACACAAATTCGATCACGTGACACCAATCCTCCATGGCTTGGACTGGGTGTCTGTCCCTCCCTGTCCACCATCACTTGCCACGTGTACCACTTTCGATGTGACCAAGTCTCGCCTTAAGAACCACCTTATCCAGAAATCTTGTAAGTAGCTGGTGGCTTACTCTTCTCTTGTCATACCCTCCACTCCGTGTGAATGTGTCTGGTGTTTGTGTCCACACATTTTTATGTGTGTGTGTGTGTGTGTGACAGATATTGCTAAGTGGATTGTTTGTCAAACTTCGTTGAGCTTGATGTTTGCAGGGAAATGAGCTAAAGAAATTACACTAATATTATCAAACTACTGGACCAGGACCATCAGCCTGAGTCAATATTTTCGAGAAATTATTTGCAGACAACACAATTGTTCCAGAGGTATGGTAGAGACCGAGTGGAAGCCACCTTGTGCCTGTACAACATCTGGCTCACAATCCAAAACAAATCCCTGCTGGATTGTTCTAGCTTTCGGTTAGTTTGTCGAGTCTTGGCAGAAGTAATCAAGCCATTAGTGAAACTCCTGTCAACCCAGTCTTTCCCTCCCCATTCAGGAGTGAGTTGTGTGGCAGAGGGTGGTCAGGGATACAGTAAGTGGAGAGCTGAGTGAGCTTGCCTGGTACAGCAGCTAGTCCCAGGGTGTACAGCTGTCACTGACGAGCTTCTGATTAGAGACATCAGTTAGGAGTTAGGTGAGATCAATGCAGACTAAGCTGCGGGAGGTGACAACGACTTTAGTCGGCGCGAATCCTTTGAAGTCCCGGATGAAAGAGGCGGGAAAATGGAGGGATGGAAGCAGGGCGGACACACGACGATGGAGAGAGCGGGCCTTGTCATCAGCCAGTCAACCAGTCGATGATGTAATGGCGCTTGTGTCTGGGTGGTTGGATTTGCTTCATCAACTTCTCCTTTTTGCACATTAGGGACAGCGGACAGCCGAGTGGTTAGAGCGTGGCGTCCGAACTGAGAGGCACTTGAGTTCGATACCCGTGTCGCGCAACAAATTTCCACAGTCGTCATCATCATATCATCATCATCATCATCATCATCATCATCATCATCATCATCATCATTATCATTAGAAATATGATTTACACCACATAGTATGAAAAGTAGCCAACAATAATCTGAATGAAAACACAGCATGTAAAACCCTCACAGACTCACCTCCACAAGTTTTCAGACGAGTAAAGTAAGCTTTTGTAATAAATCTTGTCAGGACTCTACACGACGACAATGAAAACCACCAACTTCCCTGTTGCTGTCAAGAGATTATCACACCCTGAACAAAACACCCGACAAAACAACAGAAAAGTGATGTCTGGCCTGAGTCCTAACGTCTTACAGATCGTTAATTGCGCCGTCACATCAAAGGAAAAAAAAGCGATCCTCATGAGGCGCGCGCATTATTGCACTCTCGTTGTCCGCCCACCTTTTCCTGTTTCCTGTTTATTTTCCTTCACAATGTCAAGAAAACAGGTTTGTTACTTCTAGCTTCGCCGTTGCCACCTCCACCAAACCCAACCACGGCTTTACTGAACTTCTAGGAGCAATTATTGTCAGGTAATCAGCTTCCATATTGCCAGGAATAGCTTACACAACATATGAGAAAGGATACTTCAGTTTGTAAAACGAATTCTTGTCCTTATAAATGGACTTTTTTCAATGCCCACACAATCGCCAGACATTTGTTTTCAACCACAGTAGACCTCCTAGCTGGCTCTTCTTGTTGGCACAGTTGACCACTTACAGTTCTTGCTCTCGTTCTTGGATCAACACCGCACCCAGACCTACAGCAGGTGCATCTGGCTATCAGGGTACATTACACAAGGTACATTACACAGCTGATCTTTTGTTGGGGGGAGGAGGTAACTCCATCGTCATCCCAGACTCTGATTCTCGGTCAAGGAGCTTCATCTGAGAGTTTGCCACAGACCAAGTTTTTTACACAAACAAGCTAACTATTCTGAAAAGAGTAAATTTCTCAAAATGTGTGCATCCCTGAAAGTAAGCAAGACATGACATGATTATTGCAACTGTCAGTCACTTATCTCTCCTGTTGCTGAATCAGTCCTGTTCTAAATATAACATCATCAGTCCCCCTCTTCATCGGCGAGCGAGGGTAGATGAGTCTCCATTATCATGGCTGGCTTTAATTCCGCATCATCTCCTTCCTCGTCCGTGACTTCTCTGATTCCACTGCTTCGTGGACCTCCAGAGACTGGAGCTGTCCCCGAGACCTTGGGTTCATCAATCAAGGGAAACAGTCCCAACGGTACTCTGCCCTCAAGTCCTTTTGTCGAGGTTCTTTGACATGCATTGAAGGACGTATCATATGGGCAACCTACTGACAACATTTCTGACCAAAACAAATTAGCATGATGCTGGTCAGTTGTTTTCTTGTCCTGACATTGTATAAATAGAGTAACGCCTCTCGTGAGAAGGTTGGTGAACACACCTGATGGTAGACACCCTTATCACTAGTGAACTTGCTCATCTGGTTGCTTTTATCCATGTAAACTAAACAAAACTTGTCTTCCTTAATTTTGCATTTTTTATTGCTCCTTTTTTGTCTTTCTATCAAATGATTTATTATTTATTGTAACTGCTTTCAATATTCTCTTGTCACATCTCTCAACAATCCATCAATCTTATGATAGGTTTTTGAATACGCGTGACTTGTTTATTTCTGGATGCTTGTGGACGAGTAAAGAAACACTTTTATAGTATCTTTCCTCTCAATTAGTTTGCCTATAACGGGGGCGGGAACTCGTTTTCCCTCAGAGGGTCATTCCGATATTTATAAGATCATTTGCGGGCCAGACACAACTATCATCTAAAAATTAGCTTTATTTGGTCAAACTGTGGTTTCGCCGCCAGACCAAATGATTCCGGCCTCGGGCCTGATGTTCCCCACCGCTGGTCTGTGAGGACAGGCACGATGAGATTGTTGAGAACACCAACTAGTGCCTCTCAACAATAACAAGGACTTTCTATTGGCACTAACGCAATTGGACAGAAGGGAACCAAGTCTTTGATGGCCTTTGTCAGACGGATGTCTATGGGCAACAAATGAATTGGACCGACCAAAGCTGGTCACTGCTAGAATATCAACTTCTGTATCAAGCACAGTTTTTACTGCTTTTCTATTCAGACAAGACAATAAGTATTGTCTTTTTTGTCTTTTATTTTATTTTATTTTATTTTATTTTATTTTATTTTATTTTATTTATTTTATTTATTTTATTTTGACAATGATCTCTTAATCCAGCTACTTGTCCACTTGACACCTTGTACCCAGCCAGACTTATTTCTGTGACTAGTAATTTAGTTTTGCATTGTAGATATTCAATGATAAAACTGTTAGTATGAGAAGAAACAATCAATTTGAATAGAAAAATTAAGAGGTTTCTCAAGGGTGAGGGGTAAGGAAGGAGGAGCAGATAAACAACATCAGCATTAAGTTTGTGGTAGCTCCAGCAACGCATACTCCTACGAAGCCGTTGATTCCCAGAAGTCTCAAGAATACTTGATTGGTAATTCCAAGTCTCTATTTCTACTGCTTGACTGTCAGTCCAGTCAGACTGTCGACTTGGGACCAGTCCAGCTTGTGCCTCTCCTCCTCAGTCCTGTAAAAGATTTGCTAAGATGGTGAGGGTCCTTCCCCGTCACAGAAAGCGATCGCAGCAAAATCTTTGGCCTCGGAGTCGGGGTGGATATTTATGACAAGCTAGCAACTAAAGCTATTCCCCAACTAATCAGTCAAATGGATTAAAAAAACAAAACATCGAGGAAGTCATCAGATGTGAGGCCACAGTGAATTTTCTGGACTGATGAGAAAGACCCGGATACTCCAGCGTACGAAGATCGCTGATAAGAGTATTGAATGAGAATCGTGCGATGCCACAGCTTCCCTCTACCCCAGGGATCCCTTAGAAAAAATTATCTTGCTTTTTGCCTGATTTCATGTTATACGGGTACAGTAATATGACGATCCATGACCATTCAGAATACCTGGCTGACATGTTGATACAAGGCTTATGTTTTCAGTCTCCGGTTCTGTACTAACCAGATACTCTTTTATTTCTTTCTAAAAAATGTTCTACAAGATTGTGGACTGAGGTTTCGGGAAGCACTCTGATTTTCTCTGTCAGTCTTCAGTGTGTTTTACATTGAGAGATTATTTACTGTCGTCGTGGATTGAAAACATGTAAACAATAACTATTGCACAAGATAAAATTAGAAGAAGATTTTATTTATTGAGTTTGACATGATGATGATCACCACTAATTCAATAATTCGACAAATGTAGATCACACACACACACACACTGTTATACACACCCTTGAAATATCATCCACATACACATGCACTTACATATACACGATCTCTCTTTCTCACTTTCTCTCTCTCTCTTCTTCACTCTTTCTTCACAAACATACACTACCCGCATCGACTAAACATTACCGACATATTTGATAACAAAACACACATGCGAGCAGACACCCTTCTAGTTTTTCTTGATCACCCACTTGGACTATTCGCTACTCTTACAGACTACACAAGAACACATCCATCTAGCATTGGTCCTGCCACGAGCTAGGTCAGAGTTCACGAAGACTATGTTTCTGAACCACGAAGTTCTCGTCCGGACAAGTCAAAACCCTGACCCCAGAGGGTATGAGACAGAGAATGGCATTGCCCTGGTGGGATTCATCCACAATCTTGCTGACCCTGCACAGACTGCACTGGGTGTAGATTGGGCCTACAGGGGGATGATGGGTAGGTCACAGGGGGAGGTCACAGGCAGTAATCTGCTGGCTGCACGCACCACGCGCTAGGACTTTCTGTTTCTGGATGGTGCTGCCAGACGACAGTCCACTCGGTCACCGACCGATAAACTGAACCAGAGGACTGCAGCATGAGAGTTCCCACGAAAGGCAATTAGCTCACGAAAAAGAACATTCCTAAATGCGAACCACCGTGTTCATTAGACTGTCGACAATTAAAAAAATCGCCCAAAGAAAAGCATCAAGATGTCATGAGACACTGAAGCCATCACCGAGTCGAAGAATGATCTCGATCGCAGGTGATGCCGAGAATATTGGAGAGGCATGGAGTGATTGCTGCTGCAATACCCGGATTGATGCTTGGCAAACAACTCCTAACATTCCTCCGAAAAACATTGCTTCTTCTTTTTGTGGATGGTTATAGCAGCATTCTTTGTTCTTCCTTTCAAGCCCTCTCTCTCTCACACTTTATTTCTTCCTCTGATTGCATGTAGTCTTTCTTTCTTTTCTTGACCTCGTATTCACCTGCTTCTTCCGAATCTCACGTTGCCAACCTTTCTCGTGATGTCTAAGCCTGTATATTTCTTTGTAGACTATATTTAATTTACATCTCATTACACACTAATCCAGTCTGGGTATTTTCCTTGTTTCTTTCTTTCATTTTTTTTTCTTTGTGTTTCTTTTATATTCTTTATTTACTTTCTTTTTTCTAATCTTTTATCTGCATTCTTTCTACCTTTACATTTTTCTGTTCCTGTTTTTTTGGGGGGGATTTTGTCTTGTTTATTTCCTTTTCTGTCATTTTTTTCTGTTTTTCTTTTTTTACTTTCGTTCTTTTCTGACTCCTTAATTTAGTACTTATTTAATTATTTATTTTGTATATTTCTTTCATTATTTTTGTTACATTTATTTTAATTTTCGTTCTTTTCTGACTCCTTAATTTAGTACTTATTTAATTATTTATTTTGTATATTTCTTTCATTATTTTTTTTACATTTATTTTAATTTTTCTTAATGTTTTTATTTCTTTCACTCTTTTTGTTTTTATTTCCAGTTGTTATCACCGCAAGTAATATTCCAGCTGAAGACAATTTTAAGCCATATTTAAGTGTGTGCACTAAACAACTTCAGGATAGATGTGTAAATGTATCAGAAAGATGTCACTTGAAAACAGATTTCAAACATCCGTAATATAAATTCACCGAACACCTCTCTTGTGACAGGCAAAGAACATGTGTGACATTGTTGACGACAACCCTGACGACTGAGGTAAAAACTTTTCTGACATTATTTCTCCATCTGGTCTGTAGTTATAATATAGTTATATAACAAACATGTCTGATTTATACTCAGGATGAAAGCATTGAAAATCTACCCTGGAGTTGGTACGATGCACTATCTGAACTGCTCCTACCCACAGGGGACCCACCCGCTTATCAGTCGTCAGTTCCGGGTTTGGGAAAGGACGGAGCAGCTTAGTTACGGGTCGATCAGCTTGTCTGAATATTGGTGCTCACTGGCTCTCAAGTGAGTGATCAGAATTCAGCCTTGGGACGATAATGAGATTGAAGTGCCGGCTTTGCTCGCCGCTCCGAACCCCCGACCCCTCAACTGTCGCCGTCCCAACGAGTATCGATGAGTCGTGTCTGGTGTGTGGCTCGTGCTCCGGGACCTGGTGGGCAGCTTATAATTACCAAGAGGACCTTCAAATGTCTGGGTTACAGTTTGTCTGGTCAGGCGAGGACATTTTACGATTTGTTTCATGTCTTTAAAGTGGGCAAAGGTATTAATTTTATGGTCCTCGATCTCTTGAAATTAAGTGTATGTGTACCTGATTAATCATTATTGCCCGCAACAGTCTTGTTGTTGTTGTTGTTGTTGTTGTTGTTGTTGTTGTGTTCTTCTTCTTCTTCTTCTTCTTCTTCTTCTTCTTCTTCACTATACTTCCTCAAAACCTAAAAGGGTAAAGTATCCTAGCTTTTGTTTTATTTCTGAGCTTGTTGGAGTGAGCATGGGTGAGATGTTAGACACAATTTTTTTCGGGGCCAGCTTTTTTGTGAGGGTGACGCCCATTTCCTCTCCCTGTTGCTGGTCTACCTTTCCCGATCCTTTTAGAGTCAGGTACCTGACAGCTCAGTCACCTGGGCAATGTTCGCTGCACCACTCAGATATCAAACCGGCGAGACCCGACGTCTAGGAACTAATGCTCTAGCCTCTCAGTTACCTCTCTTCTTCTTAAAGACGTTGACATCGACACTGCCCACTGGGAGGTCCTTGGCACAGCGCCCTCACCAACGACGCCCCGACAGTTGAGGTCAACAGAAAAGCGAACCAGGCCAGAGTTTCTGTCCTTCCCTGCCAACACCCGACCATCTGACATGTACCCCACACGAGGGTGATTCTACAACCCGGGAAGACCTCCTCAGCCACCTCCAAACCCACCGCAACCGACACTAGCTTTCTTGTGAAAATATGTTTGTCATTGGAATACGATGGACAAACATTAAACTCCCCACGAGACTCCAGAGGCCAACTCGACCTGCAGACAACTACAATCAAATGGCTCCCTAAACAAATTCTTGTGCAAAAATACCATGGTAATGTTCATGAGTAATTTTATGTATTAACATATAAATAAAAAAGAAGCTGTTTTGCCAGTTTGAAACAGATATGAACTGTTTTAAATTTAGAAGAGAAAACGAAGTTTAAACTTTTACAACAGGGTTACAAGGAAACTATTCGTTACATATTTGTCGAGAAGAACACATAATCACCTCTCCTCTGCATAATATATACAGACATCACACCATGCTTAATAACGATACAGAAAAAGTTTTAAAGTTGAAGATTTCAAAATTCAAAAATTTGTATCTTGCCCAGGCTCACCTTGTTTAACAGCAGCCTGTTCAGTATTGACAGATTACATTGGATTCCACTTGCAATACCATTTTTACTTACGATTAGTCTGATTCAATAAATCTTGTCTTTCTGCTTTGTTCCTTCTTGTCGACATTTTTGACAAGACAGACTTTTATAACATCAGTGCCAACAAATGTCAGACTCTGTTGTCTGACGGTGTATGTCTCCATCGACTTGTCCCTACTTTTCTCTTCTTTCTTATCCTCTCCCTCTTGTCTCTCCTCAAATATCCTTTGATGTTTATCTTCCTCCATATGTGGCAGCCTGCTTGTGGTGTCAACTTTCCCTTTCATGGCAAGACCGTTCAATAACTTTTCAAGTCCTTCACTCGCCTTACTTATTTAGGGACCTTTTCAAGGGGAGGGAAACAAATTACAGGGGAGGTAAGCAGTGAGGTAGTCGGAGATGAAGGTCGCTGTAAGCTCCATGCCGACACCAAACTTTGTAGAGGTAGTTGTCGAACATAGAGACGCTCCAAGGGCACTAATTTTCCTAATGTGACGAGACGAATTCTTTGCTGATAAGAGAAATTAGAGTGACGGGAACTCACGTGGCTTGTTAACTCTGTCTGAGAGCAGAAATGCTTTCACTGATTGATACTGGTGAAGGGACAGCATAGTCAGCAGAGGGAGACGACAGGTTCCATTGTAACACAAAGTGCAAACGATGTCCAAGGTTTGTTTCTCAGGAAACAAAATACAACGGGCAATGAATATGTATGCATACTAACTGTTTGTGTGTGTGTGGGTCTGTAGTCCTGTAGGCATAAAGGTTTCAAAGAAGCCAGATGATGACATCCTCCACGGTCCAGCTACACCACAGTTAAATCTGTCTAAACTCTAAAATAAAAAACTGCATTAACACTAACAATAATAATAATAACTGTTTATTATTATTATTTATTATGAATTTTAGGAGCGCATAAAAGCGAGCCTGCTCACAAAAGACCACAAACTAACCAGCAGTTGACCACACAAGGAAGAAACACTAGCAACAGGAAATGGATAAAAGCCCGGAGAAGATGAACAGAGTGCGTGGACAAAAATTAGGACGTGGTGAGTGACCGAAGAGGCTTTAGAGGCTTGAAAGCTTCTGGCATAGACAATCGATCTTATTGGCTTGTCCTTTGGTTTGTCGACACAGTTGAACGAAAAAAATGCGCAGATAATCTAAAACGGTGGGGACACAAAGGGGGAAAAGAGTTTTTTTGCTACATTTTGTATGTCTGCTAGCAGGCAAATGTGATGTCCAACAGATGTTGGCGTGAACCATTCCACATTTGCACAGGTGGAGATATTTATTAGAGCCAGAGGAGGGAGACGGGTTAAGACCAAACTCTTGGTGAATTAATTAGTGATGTCTTCAAGAAAAAAACTGTAAAAGAATTTTGTAAATGCAGTTGAAAACAAACATCTCTGAGAACAAATAATTTTTTACAACGAGTTATTCTTTCTGTCGGTATGTATTCAGGGATTTGTTGTCGAGCAGCACTGAGAACCTGGATGGTAGTGTATAGTATCTGGCGGAAATTCTTAGCCTTTGAACTTTCTCAAGAGATGTGATGTATGCAGCATCATCGAGACACCCTTATACACGGCAACAAGTCATCTGTATCATCTCTCTCATGGTGTGTTGAGTGCATGGCAACACAAGAAGACCACACCTGGCGACAAGTTCCAGAGATGTATGAAGTGTCTAATATACTGGAACCCCAGACATGTATATTGAAGAGTCTAATAAACCGGACCCCGGGCTATTTTCTGTGTAATTCGGACCGCAGTTTACTTCGTTACCAGGTAGCAACCAATAACTATATCGCAAGAACTTGCTTCCACACTTTTGACTAAAATTAATTCCAATATCACTTTTTCAGGGGAAGAAAAAAAAGAGTTAAATCTATAAAACGACAGAAAGAAATAGACATTGGAAAGAATGGATGGATAATGGATGGGTAGAGAACTTAAGCATCGCATAAATTATTTCAGACTTGTTCTTCTCAGATGTCACTCTGCAAGCTCGTCCAGAGCATAGAATCTACATCCAAACAACTCCATCATTGTCAAAGTTCTTTTTTTCTTCACATCTTCAACTGCATTTCTGCCACCCATCCATCGATTAGCAAGAGATTAATCTTTCGTGCTTTGAGCCCTTAGCAGACTCTTGCTCACGAAGGTGAAGAGGATGGCTAATCTCCCGGTAAAGGACCAGCCGGGTACAAGTGCGTGCTTCATCTTGCAGCTCTTCTGTATTCAGGGGACGTGACCTCCAGCTTATCTCCCCTTGCCACGTCACAAGAAGCTCTTTAGAGCCTGGTGTGTAGTCTGGGGACACGAGAGGGCGGGTGGACAGGGAACGGGTGTCTTGTCGTCTGTAGAGACACGTGAGGACGTGTGATACTCAAGTTGCTGATGAAGTTCTTTAACATTTTGAGTTCAGGATGAAGGTTGAGGTGGGGTGAAGGACGCTGACCTTATCGAATGGCCTGATCAATAGGTCTTGTCATGAAGGGCTGGTGCAGGATGAGCATCACTGTTGAGATGTTAATTCCCCTTTCTCCCACCTCTCTATCTCACTCACTCATTCTCTCTCACTCCCTTCTTGTCAGTCCTTTCAATCTTATTGCCATGTCCTTTGTCTTATGGAAAACACAGCACGCGAGTTGAAAAAGAGTTAGTGAATGAAATAGGAAGAATGGTAGGAGAGAAGACTACTTCTAGAGCTAGTAATTTCGAGGTGAGGGCAGGGGTCATGTAGTTCACTGACCGTTAGGAAGTGAGGGTTATGAGACTACACTTATCTGGATGCCAGCTTTGTTTGTCAGGGCAGTGCCAACTTTTCTCTTTCTAGTCGACTTTCTTTCTTCAGCTCTTTTTAAGGGATCAGTATGTAATACTTTAAGTATCAGAAATAATAAACAAGGGAAACCTGCTTGTGTCGCCACCTACAGGTATGTTTGATGCCTTCTCTGAAACACCTGGAAGTAATCACCAAAATAACTGCCGACGAGTTTTAAAGAGAAATATGTGCGGTTGCCAGAAGATGAGTTTCATTCAAGAACTGTATTGAGTCACATTTTATTCCAACTTATTTTACGGAAGCTTTGAATGTTATTGATATTGACATCGATGATGTTGTTTTCTGAATTTAATCAAAGCCTGAAATGAGCTCAACAGGGTCTGAAAAGAGTGGGGCTTACCTCAGGCGACATTACAAAGGAGCAAATAATCACTTCTCACTTAGGTCGTACGGAGCTGATATTGTATTTTTAATAATAATAATTGTACAGAACCTGCCTTAATAAGACTACATCTATCACTGAAGCTAATTACACCTACCAGGTTTTCAGAGGCACAAAAATAAATTAATAATTGGCTTTTCAATACAGTCTGTTCATTTCTAGCTTGTGATGCATACTTTCTTTTCTTTCTTTGTTCTTGTGCTCTTGATATGGGTCTGAAGGTCTAGTAACAAATTTCAATTAGAAGTTATTCTCATTTTCTCTCTCACTCTTTATTTACACACAAACACACACACCCACTCTAATTGGTCTGTTTGAGTTTTTTTCTTCCTGTACTTCAATTTTTAACAGAAAATGTCCAACAAAGTGAAGATAGCCGAGAGAAGATAATACTATGTTTTAAAAAGAAGATTATAAGCAGCTGTTAGTTGAAAAGGAAAGATAAATTCATGATTGAAAAACACCCTGTCGCAAGTGGCACCCCACTGCAGTTTTTATAACATTTCAGCTGTTTGGTAGCTACCTCAGATTAATCTGTTTCAATATGAATTTCTTGAAAATCCCTCTTGTAGCACTCTGATATTTTTATCACTTTTAATTCAGATTTTTACTTTGTGGTATTTAAGAAAATTGGGGGTTCCGGGGGGGGGGGGGACACGTGCAGACATAAAGTTAAGCCTTGGTTTGCATGCTTTTAGGATTTTTAGCTCATGAAAGAAATTATAAGCTAGTTCTTGACTATTTTTAAAGATGTTAGAATTTCCTCTTTATTATTAAGATGGGATATGGAGTAACTTCCGAAAAAGGAATTTTTGCCTCCACATGAGTTTATTTTTTTGTTCTTTGTTTCACTGCAGCCTCCAGCTGCACTTTATGGAAAGAAAAATTTGTATAAAAACTTTCTTAGCTTAAATATTAATAAAAAGTGTGCTTCCTTGTAGGCTAGACAAGCTGTAGATATAATGATTATTTTGGCGGAAAGAAAAATTGAAACTTTACAACCAGGCAATAAAAAATGAAAACTGAAAGAGAAGAAAATGATTGTGGGTGTGTAGTGTTACATCATGGTGGGTGGGTGAAGGAGTCAGAGCTCACATCCACCAATGAAGCTGTATCACTTTTCAACCCCACCCTCCTGAAAGAATAATGGTCAAAAATTCGGAAATTCAGACTTGAAAAGAGTGCGACATTAAAACTGAGAAGCTAGCAGGTCTTCCAAACACAGATGAATGGGTCTGTAATTTTTTTCTACCCAAAGACTCCTTTCTTTTGCCATGAATTCCTGTTCAGTAGTCAACAATCAACGTTTCTCTCCACTTTCAACAAAAATGTTATCTTTTTCTACAATGGTTGGTTTATGAGTATTTCATTATTTTCAGATAAAAGTTAAACTTATTTTATGACAATGGAAAGCGTTGTTGCTCAGGGGCCACAGTTTTATAATTTCTGCACAGTGCAGACATCAGAGACAAAATGCCATTATCCCGCAAATAAAATCATTAATGGTCTTTGTTTATTTGGTTTCCCACAAACAGTTTTATTAAAGGTTTGTTGCAGGAGGCATTAAAAGGAGTTCAGAGTGGGAGAAAAGGAGATATTACAAGGAATTTAGAGTGGGAAATAAGGAGGTAATAAAATGTGTAAAATTACACGAACATCATGCAATAGAACGGGGTTGTGTTTTGAGAAATATAGAAGATGTCAAATAAAGTCACTTGGTTGATTAATTAAATCGTGGTAGCATAATATCTGACACTTTTAAAGACCAACAAATGGCAACAGCTATCAAGCTTCGTTCCCTACTCTTTTTCCCGCTAAACACATGTTCAGAGACTCGAAATTTATTTGCAGAATTGTAATTTTTGTCACCTGTCCACTGTGAAATTAAATCTGATGATTATGGGTGACTGCTGTAGACTTTGCAATTTTGACAGAAATTATTATATTTTTAGATAAATCCATGTTAACTCATTTTAGTTAAGTTTTCTTTTTCTTTCTGTGTAGTTTCCAAATGTTTCTCTGTGTAACTTTATCTTCTGACATTTCAAAGAGACTGGTGTTACTTCTTCTTTTCGAAGCATTTATGAGAATTCACAGAAACGGGAAAACAGAGGTTAAGAAAAAATTGACAAGAAGAGAGTGGGCGGAAGAATAAAGGAATGTAGCACGAAGGAGGGGCAAAGTAATTGGCATAAGTTCTCTGTCCGAGATCCGGAGCAGCTTCATCAGACACTCGTTCTTGAATGCTGGACATCGGCAAACATAAACATCCGTAAACCAGGATCCGTACAGGGCCTTGTAGAGATTGTATTGTGTAGTAAACCTTTGTTGTGGCTGTGCCTGTCCAATGTCCAGTCTAGCCATTGCCATGCTGCTGTTGTGATCCTGATGTGGATATCTGTGGTGGAGCTGTCTTCTTTACTTCCCCATTTGCCAAACTTTGGAAAAGTTTTGTGGGAAGTTCAACTAGTGAATCTGAGGCGAACGCTGGACATACTGAAACTTTTGTTAACATGCTAAGTGCAAGACACTTGCAAACACAAGGGGACTTCAAGAGGTTCCATCCTCGACACTTTGCTTAGTTAAGAACGACCTTCGTTCCTACGAGGCGATTCAGATACATGATTATCTTTTTTCAAACTCCTTGTTTCTGGTCGTTTGCTGCCTGGAAGTCCCTTTCGTATCAAACACTCGATTAGTTGATCCCCTGTGAACAAGAAAGACAGGCTGTAAAAATGACAAGAATGACAACTCCAGCAAAGAATGAGAATAGCGTCCCCTGTTGTTTTAAGTAGGTTGAGCGGCTCTGTAAGAAGCAGACATCTTGTTAAACGTCTGAAGTGTAGGATGTTGACATAGTGAGCTGTGAACAGTGTTCAGTTTTTTTTCTCTCTCTTGTCTTTCTCTGTTTGCATCATTACCATCATCGTCTATTGAAGTATCGAGTGCAAAGGGCGTGTGAGGACTTAGCAAGCTTTGAAACAGAATTTGCAAGGAGCAGCAGAGGGCATGATGGTCGGGGTCTAAATAGTATTATGTATCTGGCATTTATTTACATGTTATCTTTGTTTTGTTTTGTTTTTGTTTTTAGTCCTTTTTTTAATGTTTCTTTCTTTTACCTGTGGTTTTTTTTTTTGGTTTTATTTTTGTTTTTTGGGGTTTTTTTTGTTTTGTTTGTTGTTGTTGTTGTTGTTGTTGTTGTTGTTTTGTTTTGTTTGTGAGTTCACAGCTCAGAACTTTACAATGTTATTGATATCAATACCGACCCACGCACACACGCGCACACACGCACGCACGCAGAATGTTATACATGCCACAAATAGTTCAAACTTTTTCAAACAATTGGAATAAAAATGGTGACCTATTTTATTTCCCGCCATGCACTTTGGATAGCCACCCACTTTTTTTCCGCTTCATTGAATCCGGATCATCAGCTTGTTGGTTGGTCTCCCCGACTGTGGAGTTGTAATGGTGACGACCATGTGTTAGCCTCAACACTGATGCTGGTGTTGGCGAGACATGTCCCCCTCCTCCTGCCACTCAGGTCACGAGGTCTCCCCCCACAGTCCAATGTCTGGCTCCATGTAGGGTTTCTGCATTCCGGACTTCTCCCTCATTTTCGGTTACTGGATTTCTCCTACCGGGCGGAACGGTTGGAGCAGTCACTGATGTACATTGGCGCGTCGTTGTGTGTCTTCTGGTCTATCGATGGAAGTTGCTGACAACTCAGACAACCACCAGAAACACGATGCCACCAAGAAACCTTACATCTTTGGAACAGTAAACAAACAACACTGGCGACAAACATTCTGAGTATTCGCAGTGTCTTGGAATCTACCTGATCCACCTGGAGTCGGCCTGATATTTGTAATCTGAAGACATTTGCTGTCTGGCATTCAGCTGCCAGTATTTGGATAATATCTTGACACGTTAAGCAAAATCCAAGTGTTTTGTATTTACATTTGAAATAATTAAATGTATAAATAATAATTTGTTTTCTTTTTTTAACTTTCTCAATTCTTTGCTGACATATTTGCACTAAAGCTCTGTTGCCATTTTTTAAACTATATTTACATTAGTATGGTGATTGGAACATTGCCTAACAAACTCAAAAAGTTCCCTCATAATTATTTATATTTCAATTTTTTCATTTTCTTAATCTTATTCCTAACAAATGATGTTGCTACAAAATAGGAAAAGAAATTAGTGTCTTTACTCATCTCCAAGTTTTATAATGATGTTGTTTCCAGAAATCAGGTTAAGAATCGATGGGAACAATTTATATGCAGCATGCTAAAGTTCATTTAAGATTTTTCCATAAGAGTTGCTTAAACAATAGTCTTGCTTTCCTCATTATACCAACACTACCTGACTTGCATGTCTTAATGCTTCTCAGAACCACTCCGAAATTAAGGACCGATTGTTTCCAGCAAATACCACTAGAGCATTTTTCTGACCTTTGACATCCCCCTCCATGCGTTTTTAAAAAGTTGTTTATGTTCCCTACCATGGTAAACTAACTCTGCAAATTGATAAATTATTTGGCACTAATAAAAATATTTTAATGAGCTATGTTTAGCTTGTGCAGTTGATGTCTAGCCATATTGTCTTATTCTGACTCACTAACTCACACTGACTCACATTCACTCATTCACGCTCACTCACTGACTCACTAAAACTCACTAATACACCCGTCCTGTCAGTCGAGAAACTCGCGGGCCACATGACCACTGAGCAAAGCACAAACAAGCTGACTGCACGAATGCAAAAACGCATAAATGTTCTCCAAGCTTTTCAACCCTTCTCTCGAAAGTTTGGAAAAGTTTGGTGAAGAATACCCGTGATGCAGTGCAAGCAAATGACGCTTAAAGGAAAAGACAAGGTTGGATGGTTGGATGGTTGGATAGTTGGATGGATTAGATTAGTAGGAAAGTGCTATACTCTGAGGTGATAATCAAAGTATGGAACCTTGGGGTGACAGCTTCCGTTCTTGTCAGACAGTGTCACCCACTTCACAAATGAGTATCAGAGTTATTTTGTTTCCCTTTCAGAAAGAATACGAAACATGGCGGCTGCTACTACTATAACCTACTGTTTGAAACCCTAAATTTTAAATAATTTATAGCTTCATTGTACATCATTTAAACCGAACTTTCCATTTTCCTTTCCTTTTCCTTTAAGCGAGATTAAAAAGATAAAAGAAATCTGACCGAGAGAAGAGAAAAATGAAGAAAACGGGCAAGGGGGACTATGAATGAAGGCAGGGGAGACAATTGTAGAAGACAGATCAACCAAACCATAAAAAAACAAAAAAGGAAGCGACACTTGACCTTTCACAATGACTGGAATCATAAGACCAGGCAACAGGCTGAGGGGGATGAACAGCGTATTTAACAAAAAGACGGAAGCAGCGATGGTCGCCTTGCATGTTAATGCCGAAGTCTCGAGCGGAATAAATTCTCCTCCGAGTTCTGTTCACGGAAGACACACATAGGAGCGACGGAGGTATAATGCAGTCAATAAATGTCTGGTGCAGCCAAGAAATATTTCTCTTCATGCTACAGCACTCCTTGTCCCAGCTTTCTGGGGTCAACCACAATTGCCTTTTTCAGGCTGCCATTCCGAAGTAAGATTTTCGTTTACCAGTTATTACTCTTTAATCCGAACCAGTGAATTGTATAACATTTTTACAATTGCTGTGCGGAACAGTACTATAAGGTTCAATGATTTCAAATATTTAAGATTTGATATGCTTTGCTCTGACCATTTTTAATAATTTCTTTCCTTTTTGTTAAACCGTATCAACCTTTTTCTGCGTTTTGTAATGAAAACGTTTTGAATATTTGTTATGCCTGACCAATAACACGATCAACAGAAAGGGGTGAGAAACTGGTGTATTCCCTAAATGAACTAAAATAAATGGAGTGAAGGAGGCACTATGGTTTAGAAACAGACTCAGCAGCTGACATACAAAGATGTTATTTCTTGGTCCGTAGGGTAGTTGCTTTTTCTCAGACCACTACAGTCGGGAGTCCTCCCTGCTGAGCTCTGTTTATGAGGTGATTTAAAGGACTAGCACGGAGCAAATCCTTTAATGATGTGAGAAAGCTCAGTGCTAATGTGATTTCCCTAAAATTGGGTGAGAGCCTTCTTTTTGTATTTTTCTCAATATACACGACTGTCAGTATAAGTGACCCCCACAGGAAGAGGTCAGACACGTGACGGAGCTCTCCCATTGTCCTCTCTTGTGCCTCTAATATTCGAAGAGAATATTTTCTGCTTCTCTTTGACTTTTGACCAGGAGCATTGGATGTGAATAGGTCTTATCTACATTCAATATCCTGACGAAGTTTTATTTTTTATTTTCGTCCTTTGCATTAACATCATGAAACAACTAACTTCTTCAATGTCTGTATAGACGGATTAAGGTATGGATCTGTCAGTTTTTATCCGTCCATTCGACAAGCATAATGGAACTTGAGTTTTATTTGTTCCTGTGCAAAGTCGGACTCCTTTAAAGTTTTCTTGTCTTTGCTTAACTCTAATAAGTAATGTTTTCATACTTTGGTGTCACTGAAGTGCATTTTTTGGTGAGGGTAACTGCTTGCTGACATTATTGTACTCCAGGGGTGGGCAAAGTTTTCTTTTTGTGAGCAGGTCTTAAAATTCTAAATCAGTAAACGCGCCAGTAACATACAAAAAAAAATCCACGCATGCTGACTATGCAACAAAAAATGAAAATTGAATAAATAAATGAACACAAAATGGTGTTCTTCTTCTGAATTTGATGTGAAAAATAAACCAGCTTGAATTCGCTCACCATCCAAACTCTAGCCTCGTTTCCGATGTGGCAGAACTGCGGCCAAAGGCTCATAAGTCATCTGCAAACCCAGGGGCAGACCTGCTCTGCTTCATGATCAGAAAAAATCTTTTTCGCAAACATATGTCGATGCTAACATCACCATCATTTCTTTCCAAAATTCTTAAAAGTTGGAAAACGTGTCGTTACTTAGCGATTTGACGATCCGAAGAACATTTTCTGGATTAAAAGAATCCTGTAATGCTGTGTTGCACTGTAAATCGATCACCAGGCGCCATTCCACGTCAGAGTAAACAGATTTTTTCAATTTTTTTAAATCCCGAAACGCCTCAAAAATTTATCTCGCAGATGACTCAACTTTTTGCTCCATTCTCTTTCTTCACAGATAGCAACTATCTGTGAATTCAGGGTAGGAAAGTCTTTGTAATGTTCTCTTCTTTATTTAGGTTGAAAAAAAATTCACGTGTCTGTTGAAACTCGTACACCGAAAATATAATTCATGAACAAGAATTTTTTTATCTTGCAGTCACACTTTTTAAATGGTTCTTGATTAAATGAGGCTACAAGAAAAGCCATTGAAGATGACAAAATTTAGGGAAATCGTTTGTCTTTTCCTTTATCTCTAAAAACAGAACTATTTCTTCTCGGAGTTCCCAAACTCGTTTAACAACTTTTCTGAAGTTAGCAACAGAAGATGTGTGATAATCTTTGGGATCAACTGCTCCAGCCAATCTTGTTCCATGTCTTCGATTAGGCGGGTCGGTGTTCTCCTGGATAAGATAATATTCACAAACGCCTTTTTATGTTTTGGACACACAATTTTGACCATATCAGGAATTCATGTCATGAGAAACACTGTCCACAAAGGGGTTGTTCTTATTTGCAATATTATATAACATTTATTTACATTTATTACCACTTTCAGGTTTTTTTACTCTGGTAAAAAATGATTTGTTTTCTGCTCCTTCATCTCTTCCACCTGTTGGTGGAGCATGTTTACCCCTTGCTTCTCCAGAAAGCTCACTGCAATACTCTGGATGTTTGTTCTAAATTGTTTTGTTTTTTTTTTTAGATTATGCTCCGAATCGCTTTTCCGGCAAATTACAACACATCTTTATTACCAGTGGCAAACGACTGTGTTGTGTTCTCCTTGTTGAATTTTAACATTGCCTGTCCACCTCTCTTTTTTCTTGACACTCATCAGTTGGAACTGCTATAGGACTAATTAATTGCCCCTCATCACATGGAACAGCTATGGCAGTAATTAACTGCCACTCATCACGTGGAACAGCCATGGGAATAATTAACTACACCTTAGTTCACAAGAGGACATTGAATGAATGTATGACTAGAATAGGACTGCTCCCTGTAAGGGGTGGGGTTAACCCAAACCTGAGTCCACAAATCTTCTGATCTCACATTCGTGCCCCTGAGCTATCACAACACCGGCAAACGGTCGTCAGGCGATGTGAAAACTAAACCGTTAATCGCTCCGTGCGCCATCTTGCCGCCAGCCCGTCCTTCGATGAAGCCGCCGCTGATGTTTTCTGACGACTTCATCAGACACATCAGACGAGTGATTTGTTATTTTTGTGATTTGTGTTAGAATATTATGAATTGCCGATTCATAACCCTAAGGGGTATTGTAAATTTCAATCAAATAAACCTAGAATCATAAAATAAATACAGTTCGCAGTTTGGCAGACGGGCCGGTCCAAAGACATCCGTACACTCCTAGTGTAATCTAACCGGGGTACCAACTAGTCAGAATTCATCTCCCCTACCACTCTTTGTAATGAGCTACTAGTAACAACAAAACAATAAAACATAAAAGCTATCTCTGCCTATCCTAACCAAGCATATTGAATTCTGGGAATGTTCTTTTTCATAAATCACTGAGTTGGACGAAATATTCCACCTAATGACATTTATTTGTAATTAATAAAGATGCTTGAAAGAACATCATATTCAATATCTGCACAAATTACAATTTTTTTATATGGAGCTGTATTAAAGTGAACATCTCTTCTTACTGGAAAAGCAGGACAAAAGAAGAGGAAGTTACCGAGAAGGTGATGAGCAGCCTCTGTAGCATCACCAGACGATCCAGGATATTAATCCGCGCACTTGTGGGGCTCTTTCTTGCAGGCTTTAGAATAAGGCAAACATGGCAGTGCTCCGAGATCAGAGAAGAATTCTGTGGCCACTACTTTTCTCTAGCCATGCTCCAGTCTCGGGAACCTCATTCTGAAGGAGAGAAGCGCAGCTGTTAGTTGCGAACTTGGATGTTGCAGCAGATGAAGTGCAGCATTAACCACCTTATCACTGGAGCTGTCTGTCTGGGTGGCTATCAGTTCCAAGCCTGACTCTAAGCTGACAAAATTGAATACTTAGGGGAAAAAAAGCCAAAGCCTTGCTTATTCTGACATTCAGTTACCGGAAAATAGAATCTTCTTTTCTTTGCCTGGTATCTTTACACCCGGAGAAGGGGATTTAATTACTACAGATATAACAGATGAAGCAAAGTGCGTGCAGGGCGCATTAAAAATACGAAATTATGGTATGTCTTCCCCAAAATAATATCTCATTATTTTGTATGTTTATTTTTTTCCAAAACCGTCAACTTATCTTCCACCAACATGTGCTGTCCTGTGCAGACCTCTAATTACAACAAACAAAAATTTGACATCTCAAGCATGCATCTTAGTGTCAAGATTGAACAAAATATTATGATCATCTTTTTAATTTATAGATTGATGTCAGTCCATGTGTTGATATTAGTTTACAGTTGCAAATATTCTTGTGATTAACAGATGAGGTCCAAAAAACAACATATAAGGCAATGTCATGTTGTACATGGTAGTTGTTAATAACTGACCAGAGCTTCAGTTATTTTAAGGCAAATCATGACATCAGTGGCTATTTCTAGCCAATTATCTAGGCCTTATCGTTAATCACATTGAGTGAAAACAATACTTATCTTAAACTAGTGTTGTAATTCACCAGAGATTGGCGACATTCAACAATATCTTGCGAGGCAGAGGGTCCTCCAACACTTCCATACTGGAACTATCGAGACTCGCAGACTCTTGTGTCTGTCTCTCCCTCCCATGGTCTTTTATGCGATGTCTGTCATTAGGACAGACATGACTGTTCCTCCTGTACAGTCCCCGACACCAGCATCTTGTCGCCTCTGTCTCAACCTACCAGGTCCAGGTCTTTCATGTCATCACAACAGCAACTTCACATCGCCAGCCTCCAGTTCTCTGTCAGAAACAGAACCGAACATCCTTGAGGACATCGGAGAAGGAGATTCAAAATGACTAAAGCTCTCCTCTTGGTCCTGCACTATGTTGGATCCTCGTTTCCAGCATCTTCTTCCCATGTGACAGGATACGGGTAGCTTCTTTGCTGGCTCTTACTACACTTACTCTACCCTAGCTAATAGTCACAGACCTCAGTGGTCCAGCAGTTCTCGTGTCCAACTACAGAGGTGGTAAGAGACCAACATAGAGGTCAGGTGTCGGATTGTGAGAGAAATTACAAAGACTATTAAGATACTGTGGCCTGCACAATGTAAAGAGTCGAGTACAGTTTATGCAATTACCGGAACTCGATCTGATAAGAGACCTAGACGACCTCTGGTCAGTCCACAAAGCCTGCGGTGTTTGGCTACCTGTTTGCGTGGACCAGTATTCTATCTCCTACCAAACAGAGCAGCTTTCTAAAGAGGTTCAACTATTTTTAAAGATAACGGGCAAAAACAATAAATAAAATGTCTAGCCTTCAGCAATGTTCAACCAATTTTCCATTTTATTTTTGATTTTTGTTTCTTGTGCCGTTTTTACTACTTTAATCTGATAAACAATTCCCATTAGTCATGAGGAAAAGAGGAAGTTTAAAGTAATGATAACTAAAGATTAAAAAAATCTATTTTCATGCGATATCCAGTATTCAATATAACTGAAGGTTGAATTATTCGAGGGTATACTGAAATCATTTTACACCGTACCGAAACTGAATTAATTAAAATTAATTAATAATAAATAAAAATTAATTAAATCGTATTTACGTACATATAAAGACAAGGCGCTGATGTGATTTTCGAGATATTGTCATTGTGGAAACTTGGTTGTTGCCTCAGTTTTGTCATTTGGAGACATTTGAGAAATTGTGTTTTGATGTTTCTGTATGATTCGTACGGGACTTGACGTATGCCAGTGACTTGTTACAAAAGTTACACAAAAACTAGTTCGGAAGAAAATGATTTAACATCTGAGGGCTTCTCAAAGACGAAGGCAAACTTTCTGGCCCACAGATGAATTAATGAACCCGGACAGACGTCGCTGCAGTCAACCTATGTGGATTATGTGAAGTCTCACAAGTATCCTCCATTGGAGGGACAGTGACAGGGCATCTGATTGTCTCATCCAGTTGGTGGTCTATCTCACCTGCACAGCAAGATAACAGTCTACTAGTCTCAAAACTACCGAGTTGCGATCTTCTCAGCTTTTTCGTTCAAAAGTATTCACAATAAACACAAGCATAAACAAATCTCAGAAATGGTAATTATGTTTAAATAGCTATTTTCCTTTGGCAATAATATTTATACTCACTTATTATCTCTCAAATATCTCACACACACACACACATATATACATACGAAATGCATTCTTGCATACACAGAGGTTTATACAAACATTTATACATACGAGTATATACTTAGAAGCAAAATTATTTTTCATTTTAACTCTCTTTGCAAAGGATTAATTTCCCCCTAGAATGTTGAGAAATGTTCCATGTGAAGACCTTCACGCTTGATGCCCGAATGTTCCCGCTGCCACAGGTTGGAGAAAGGTTCCACTGGCAGCCATTGTTGGTGGACAGCACCAGCCTCGTCTTGAGTCTCTCACTAGAGCATCTCGGGACAGCCCAGCACCACTCTTTCTCCAACATTCTGTCAGCTTCCAATTCTTCTGCCCTGGAATCAATGAGCTCCCACATTTCTTGTCTCCATCTTGTTAAGAAATCCCACTGATTATGCTTGCATGCGTGCGTGAATATTTGCCGCGCAAGTGTCAGGGTGTGTGAGTTAGTACATCTGTTAGTACGTGTGTTAGTGCCTGTGTTTGTGAATTAAATTAAATAATCAGAGAAATATCACTGAGGTATTTATTTAAAAGCTGGGTATGTGCTGGATCAGTGTATAAAAATCCACCAGAGAACTCTAGAAAGCACGTGCGGTGGTCCACAGGAAGATGTTGCCACTGATGAGTCTTCAACCAAAAAAAATTAAAGAGAAGTTAAGCATGCAAAGACTTCATGCCACACATCGGTCACCTCCCTTTTCCATCCTTGACGTTCATTTATCGCAAATGGCAAACTAAAAATTATTGGCATGGCTCGGAGATATTGCTGTGTGATGCGCGCAGCCATACGGAAAGAGCAGCTCTGCGCATGCGCTGGACGAGCGGTGAAGATGTTCACAGAGGACGTGTGACCCGCGATGTCAGCAAACACACGAAGACACGCACTCACGCGCTGACAGAACACAGGCGCGTGCACTTCAGTCCACAGACGCACGCTTCTCTGTTTTTTTTTTTCTCTCCATCTCAAGACATCACTCTCAAATATAGAAGGATGGAGATCATACCAAGTAAACAAAAGAAGTAAGGAGGAATAAGGACAAAAAAACTGATCGATGCAAAATTATTTTTAAGAAAGAACGACAGAATAAGAAACGGAGGGAGGAGTCGGAGTGAAGAAGGAAGATTATGTCACTTTCTTGAGAGTGTGTGTGAGCATGAGAAGGTCTGTCCAATATTCTCAAAGCTTTGTGGGTCACTGAATGAAAATCCTTCTCAATACTGCATGTCTGTCGGAAATCCTCCTAAAGTGGACAGTTGGCTAGACTAAGACCTCCTTCTTTTCTTTTCTTTTTATTATTTTATCTTTTGCCTTGAGATGGAAGCTAGATCGACAAGTTTACTGCTCCAATGGGTTCAAGGTTGTCGCAATACCACAAACAGCCAAATAAAGTCACAATCAACTCAAAGATTGACGATCGTCTATCTCCATTTTCGCTGAGAAATGCATGTCGGGACGTCAGGCGCGAGTGCACGTGAAGCAGCAGTGCAGAAAGGTCAAGGCTATGGAGGAGACTGATGGCGGGACGAGTGTCGGACCTCGGCTATTATCAGCGACTCCAGGGCGAGCAACGGACTCTCCCAAACATCCAAATAAACATGATCAAGACAGTTTATGTAAGAGAATCTGTCACACTCACAGATTCGCTAATTCCAGGCCAGATCCGGTGTCCATGCATCGAAAGATGCTATTTGGGGGCAAAGGTGTGTGTGTGTGTGTGTGTGTGTGTGTGTGTGTGTGTGTGTGTGTGTGTGTGTGTGTGTGTGTGTGTGTGTGTGTGTGTGTGTGTGTGTGTGTGTGTGTGTGTTTATATTTAGTTTCAATCTATACACCTGTGTGCTGGTATTACAAGCTGGTCACCGCCTTCGTCCACACACTAGACAGTGCTTTAAGGTCCGAGTTAACAACTTTACCACAACTCAAATAAGATCACGTGGGCTGATGGCATCAGGGACCAGCGACCATGATGTTCCACGGAGTTGACTACCACCACCTTGGACATTTCGTATCTCAGTTGCTACTAACAGCATTATCTCCCTTCAGCGGATGTTCGGGGGTCTTTCCGCTCTTTCTTGTTTCTCTCTGCCCAGTCAAGATGGCGGCAAGCCAAACTCCATGTGAAAGGCAAAGACTAGGTAAGTAGACACGGTCATCGACTAGTAAATTAGTGTACTGAGTGTGAAAATGTGTTAGTAGGCGAGTTATTCCCATGCCACAGGCTTTCGAGTGAAGGCTTTCAGAGAATATTGTAACAGAGGTGTGTCAGTGTGCTTTGCCAACACCACGATGACAATACAAACCCAAGGCCTCCTCACTCGGTGGACAAATTACGATTACCATGACATCTCTTCCCATAACACTAAAGTCATTAGCTACAAATATTCTTTTCCATTTGAATTACTCAACGATGCTGAGTTCCAAACAATCTTGAGAAAGATATTAGTGTCCAGATATCCGCAGACATCAACGATCAGTCGTCCTCCTTGCTCTTCTTGATGGTCCAGGGTCGCTATATGTTCTGCCACCTTCCATGCTTCTACATACACATTCCTGGAGCCTATTGTGAACTAGCCCCCTTTTTCCTGTTCACGTTGATGGGTATTCCCCTTTTCCCGCTACTAACTCTTCAGGTGACAGCACCAAACACTCCAAGACTCCCTGCCACCAGCCCTGAGATGATCCAATCAAACAGCAAAAGTCGTTGCATGAAGCATGGTGGTGGTAGTGGTGTGGGATGGTGGGAGCAGCTGTCATGTACTCTGTGTCCCTCTAGAGATATTTGATTTAATCACAATCTCCGTGGGGAAACTTTCGCTCAAGTAACTCACAAGCTTGAGAACAAACTTCCGAGCCACGCATGGAGCTGAGTTGGTGCTGACGACAGTAGCGCCGTCAAGCCACTCACTCCGCCTCCTGGTGCACAAGCCATTGACCGAGCCCTTGAACCCTCCCCAGCATCTTGTAAGCCTAAACCCAAGCCCTTATCCTCTTCCCTCCCACTGATGAATCCCTCTAACCCATTCTTCCATTTCATTTTGGAGTTTCAACAGCAAGGTGTCCGCCCTGCCCCTGTCCCCCCACTACACAAGCCCGGTAATCCCTCTCAGAGAAATCAGCCCCTTCTTTCACAACCACCATTTTTGAGGATGGCAACAGCAAAAAATTGCAAAATTGTGGTGTGCACACCAACTAGTGGGCAATGTTTTCTCAATTCTATCAGGGAACATGGCAGTCGACAATGAATTATGCCAAATATTGTCACCTGCCTGACCAAAATCAAATCATTGGCAGAAATACGAGAAACCATGTTACAAACAAGTTACCGCCTCAGTAACAAATCAGAATAAATGACTACAAAATAGTTACATCCTCGGTAACCAGGTATGGCAAAGCATCCTCGTCAGAATCCAACCCTGCTTCCCCAGAGTGAATATCATGTTATCGTCGATCCTTTCATGCAAGGACAGGCACTCAATATGTCGTCGTGCATCAGTGATTCCAACAAAAACATGGAACTCACCTCAAAGCAAATCGACCATACTCCATCGATAATGTCTGGTTTTTATCACGTTGTCAGCACAGATAAAGGCAGAATAGAGGAGAGATAATGGTCACCCAACACCAGAGGGAGAAGTGGTTTAACGGTCCACATCAACCATCGTTTATCAGTACTCCTGACACCAGTCAGAACAAACATGATACCATCCACCCTCTCGGCTACAACAAACATGACTTCTTTCACCGAGAACTCTATCTTCCAGCCCCTTTCATGGCCCTTTGTCGTATCCAGCTTCCACAGAACTCATTTGCTCATCCGTCCCTCCCTCTCGTCACAAAAGTTCAAAATAAAATGAACTTGGGATGCTCTACCCTCAGGCTCCAAATACTGGATGACCGTCGTAGTGTCGAAACTCTGTCAGCAGGTCAGAAGAGGATTACACACACACACACAAATGGCATTGATATGGATAAAACCCCAAAAATAAAAAAAAAGCAAATTAAATTCCTGTCCTGCCCACACACACCTACCCCACTCCACCCGCAAACACATTTGTCCACCTCTTTCTCTCTTTCACTATACACTACCAATATGTTTCTTTACATTGCTGACTGCAACTGTACATATAACATACCCAAACACACATGCAAGCACACTAACACACATGCACGAGCACCAACTGACAAACCTGCACGACACTCAGTGCCCACAGAGTTCATGGAGACACATTCAACACTCAGTCCTGACTCACATGCGTCCATTGAACTGCTGCTTTTACATGAAAACTGTTTCTCATCATCTTGACTGGCATGTGTGTACCTGATCCCAGAGAGCAGGCGACCAAAAAACCGTTACACGGGTATGACGTCAGCCCCAATCTCACGCGCCATGCACTAACGACCGGGTGTAGACTGTGTCACAGTCACTGGCTGTCATAGCTGCACGCACGGTGGAGGGGGACTTCCTCATCCTGCGATGCAGTACCAGACGGTGATGGAGAAGGTCAGTCCACTCTCAATCACTGCCTGGTACAACGGTTTCAGATAACGGTATCTTTGCTTCCGCTTATACATCAGAAGGTCAACACCCGCAACGAAAACAAGAAACTGATTGAGTCGCCTCCAGTTGCAAGTCAGGCGACAATAAATTTTCACCGCCTAGAAAAATTCTCAAACTAAAAATGACCGCTCCTATTCTGACAGAATTTAGAAATGGAATGAGTCGAGACCACTTCAGACCTGTATTAGATGTCATGCTTCTAGAACCTCGACAATACATTGTGCTCGGGGACTTTTCGAATGAAAGGTTAATAGAAAAAAATAACCTTATCAAAAATCTCTGAGCTAGCTACCATCACATCACACACATTGGCTGACCTTATCTACATCAATGATAAGCACAACATGATCAAAGCAAAGAGGATCAACAATCAAAGTGTCTGCAGCCTTTCGTGAGAGCAGCGTCTGCGACCCCGTGACCCCTTCGTGGAGTCAAATGAAAATTCTTCCCGTGGATGTAAAAAAAAATATATTTTTTGCTTATTCTACAAACCTAGTAAGTAAAGAAACGCCACTTCAGTCTTTCTTTCTTTCTTTCTTTCTTTCTTTCTTTCTCTCTCTCTCTCTCAAAAAACTAATGACACTGTAAAGAAAGGATGAGTAGACAGCTCCCGATCACAAAGTCTCGTCACATAACTGTCAGTCGCCCCACTAAAGTCTGGAAGGTCAGTCACATGTTCTCGATGCAAAGAGGTCCAGAAGGACAAAGAGTTCAGGGCGACGAACTAATGCGGAGGGATTTGTACTGCGCTGTGCGGACTGTATAATTGGCGGATTCATGCGCAGGATGACCGCTGCACATCCCTCCCCCACTCTTTCCATTCTTGGGAATGACAGACGATGGGTGAGGGAGCTGATGGTTGGATGGGTAATTGGTTTGTTGGGAGGATAGTTGCAAGAATATTTTTGTATGCACGGGTGTGCCTGGATGCTTGTTTTCAAGCAGAAGTACCCGGTAATGATCTCGCGGGTAGCTCCTCCAGTGTCTTCGTCGTCTGCGAAAGACGATTCGCCATTCGGAGACTTATCTTTCATAAAATTTTCTTTGTCAAAGTGTAACAAAGAAACCAGAAAAAGTATGTTTATTTAGCAATGTGTATTCTTCTCGCAAACATTTTACAGAAAGAATTCCGGACAGTACTCGTCAACATATAGAAGTTTCGATGATCTAACAAAAATAATAATCCTGCAATCTATTTCAAAGTTGAAAATAATTACTAAAGTTTACAATAATATTCTGTGAGTGATAAAGGTGATATTCTCAGTACAGTCGACTCAAGTGTCCGACGATGTAAAGACGACCACAAGATCGCTGGAATATGGAGAAAAGGAAGAAAAAATACTAAGGAGGGATGTGTGTGTGGGAAGGGGCTAAAAATTAAAGTGTCAGTAATTGATTGCAAATGAAAGTTGAGGGAAAAAATCTGAAGACTACACTTAAATTAGTTCAGTTATAAGACGTTAAGCCCAGGGCCTCGCTACAGAACATTCTTAATTCGACAGTTGATAAACGGCTGGGATTTTTTTCTTTAAACTCCATGTCTCTTCTTGTTGATTCTGCCTCTGTCCCTGTCTTGAGAAACATACAGAAGAAGCAAAGGTATTTTTGCCTGAACGAAGAAAAAGAAAAACAGAAAAGGTATTTTTCACTCATCAATGGGAGAAGTAAAAGAGGAGGGATGTCAACCGGGGGTGAGATAAATTACTTGAAAAATATCTTCCTTATGTTCATGTAGTGTTTTCAGTCCATGAAAAATAATTTAATTTAAATATTTTTAATCCGTTTAAAAAAATAACAAAAACTCTATTTCTGTCCTCTTCTGATCCATATACTTGCATCTCCCTTAGCGGGTTTCCAGAAGCTTTCAAAAAGCGATTTGAGCTTAATAACACTTTCATCACGAACTGCTTTCCCTTACCTCTAGAACAAAAAAAATATTTTGTGGCTTGATTATTTCACAGGTCACACACTATAGCCGCTGCCACCGAGGTTTCTTTCTTCACTTGTAAAGGAATTGTTAAACGCGCGGAGGCGTGAAATGTTTCCAGAATTCCTAGAAGCTTTATGTCCAGCCAGCAACATGCCTAGTCGTCTGACTCCCAACATGGAGGGATGCACAGTTAATTAAGTCTTGGTGAATTCAAATGCAGGAGCCGTTAATGAAGACGACTCAAGGGAAAGGACGGAATCTGTTCCTGTCAGAGGTTATTCTCAGACCCATCTACGCTTTTTTCCATTTGCTTACTCTACTTATTCTTTTTAAAAAAATTATTGTGGGGTCGAAGTTCATTGTCTCAGACACAAAAAGCTGCTGGAAGGTCGGCTTAAGTTATAACATACGAGCTTTGATGAGTCTGAGAGTAAGTCACTAACCCTTAAGTGCATAAAGTTCATAACCAACTGCCCGCTAACTGCTTGGAGTGTGTTTCTTGCTGGGAGATATCTACCTGACCATCTAAAGGTCTTTACATGCTTCAGGGGAAGAACAACAGACAAAACACAGGGTTTGCTGACGGCCTGATGTCCAGACAAGTTGGCTGGACGGTTGGATGGATGAAAAAGCGATTTGTACATTCAGGTTGTGGGTGATTCAGTCTGTTTATCATTTCTGTAAACCACTCTGAGCAAATCCTTGAAAAAAATCGTTTATGATTAGTATTATTATCATCATCATCATCATCATCATCATCATCATCATCATCATCATCATCATCATCATCATCATCATCATCATCATCATCCTGCAAGGGTATTTTAAGTATCCATAAGACAGACAGACTAGCAGCCTGGCAGGCAAGCAGTCAATCAAACTATCAGACTGGTTAATGGAGATACCGAATGACGAACCATTGATTCCATTTTCTCCTGTTTATACTTTACGCCTAATGTCTGATTTCTCCGAAGTGTTTGCAATATGAATGACGCGGAGAGAAAGAACCATTAATAATGCAGAATGAGAAGAATATAAGCCATCATATTTTCATAACATAATATTGCTTTACTTGAAGAAACTTTTTCACCATGTAAAAGCCAAAAATATCTATCAGATAAACCTAAAAATGTTTGTATTTTTGGTGTCAGTTCTGTATTTATTTTTGAAAGCGATCCAAGCTGTTTATTATTTTAAAGTTCGTGAGGAATATTCAATCGTTGTGTAGAACTTAAGGTAAGCAAAAACATACAAAATAAACAAAATTTTAACAAAATATGTAGTGATGATAGCAAGGGGAAGGAGGAAAAAGAAAAAGAAGTAGAATGAGAAAAGATGAATAATAAAGATTTAAAAGTCCTTCTTAACCAAATCATCAAACCTCCTAAAGACTCCTAAGTCCCGCTGTCTAAGAAAATGTATCGGCAAACAGTGGTGATGGACACTGCCAGAGCTTCCATCTTTGACCTCTGCTCTTCTAACACTTCTCACCAAGATGAAGCAGAACTTTTGTCTGCGAGAAAATGGTGAGAAGGATGAGGAAAAAAAAGAGACAAAACATCAACTTTGACAAAGTCTACTCACCCCTTAAATCTCTCATTCATTCAGCTTATATATAATATTATATATAATAAATCAAGCAGACAGTGACGATGTATTGTCTTGATATTCATGTATATCCACACCCTTTGTGGGATTCTGATTACACTTGTCCAGACTATTCCTTTCATGTACAGGAAGATTAAGTATATGTTTGGTTGGGGTATTATTCTTTAAGACATCTTTTTTTAAAGTTTATTTTACTTTACAAATTTTTGTTGTTAAAGTTTACTTATTGCTCTACACTAAACCAAAAAAAAATTGCTATGCAAAAACAATTTTTGTCAAGACTATAAAAGTGAAAGATTGAATTTTAAAGACAAATGGAGGAGAGAAAAGCGAGGCAGACATGAAAATGAGAGTTGGGGAGAGATAGAGAGCCAAAGACAGATGGAGCTGGAGAGAGAGAGTGTGTGTGTGGCAGCCGACAGCACTTACTTCTCTCTAGAAACAGTCTGTAATATCTCACCCATTCCTTTTGATCTTGCCCGCAGGCGTATCGAGGGCTGACAGCTGACATCTGCATGTGTGAATATTACAGATAGACACAGTGTGTCAGTGTGTGAGTATTTGTCTTCATTTTAGACGGCACCGATGACAAAAGGAAGGAGGAGGAAGAGATGGACAGAGAGGAACCAAATCAACAGTTATCTTCCCTAAATCGAGGGTTGGTGGTGCTGGTGTGTGTGAAGAGAGAGAGAACTGAATGAATCCATTCAATTCATAACCAGTCTAAGTATAAACGGCCACATCACAGATCATGTCATCACAGACACTCACAGGACCGTCAAAAGCAGTTGCTACGTGACAAACCCGTGACAAAACCGTGACTCCACTTTCTCACCTACCGACCTGCAACAAGCCGGCAATACCTCCACGCCCGTTGCCATGGCGCTGGGACTGCCACCATGGCCAGGGAAGAGGCTAAGACAGCCAAAAAGTGTGTTTGCTGTGCCCGTCATTGTTTCTTGTGGCCACCGCGTACCCAGAGCGCGTCGGAGGCTGTGGGCGGGTGCGTATAAAGTCCGGCCATCTTACCGCCGGCGCTCCGTTCATTGGCTGTTCGTCGGAGTAACCCTCGCTTGATGCCGTCGTGAGGACCCCCCGACTCCACTGCTGCGGGATGTGGTGACCGTTGCCCACGAGCTATCGTTGGCTTGCGAAAGGTGGAATTTTCTCCGCTTTTAGTGGCTTTGTTTTGTTCAGGCTTCCGGGCAGCAAATGGGTTTTCTCGCTGTGCAGACTTATCCAAAGCCAAGAGCGCTACGTCAGCGCCATCTGGAAGGGGATTGCACACGTTTCCCTTGATTGCCAGGCTGCCTACCCGTGCATACTTTCGTAGCATAAGGGACTGCTGATAGGTAAGTATTTGCTTACTCTTCATGAATGTTTTTGTCTTTATGGATGTGCATAAACTTCACAAACCATGAAATTCATGCAGGAAGGAGTTTTACTTCTTCTTTCATTTTAATTAATATTGAACACACTCTTCAAAAACAGCAACATTAAACATAAAGGCAAATTTTCAACTCCAATGCGCTTGCATGCATACTCTGTGTGTGTTCATCAGCTGAGGGGCTGCTACTTATAATCTGGAGCTGTATAAGAATTATTATTTAAATAACACAAAAATATAAACCAGCAACAATTAAGGCATATTAAACAGAGTTCTGCAAAGATTTTTTCGAAAAATAAACCGCGGAAAAGCGATTGCAGAACTAACGGTTATAAAGTTGATTTTGATACTAATTAACCAATTTTATAAATTAATCAATATGAATTAAGTATGGGTTTTCACGACTTATCTACGTGTGATTACATTCCTGTCTTCCAAAAGTACAACGAAGAATGACATTACAATACAGTTCACGGTGTCGAGTTTGGGAACATTCCTTTCCTTTGGTTATCACTGATTCCCCCCCCCCCCTCCCCACACTTCTCTTTTCTCTGTCTTCTTCTTTCTCATCGACGTTGCAGGGGGTCTGGTACATAGGGATGGGCGATGAAAGTAGATACCGCATGTTGCAAAAATGAGGGGTGGAGGTAAAGTGCAGGTGTGCAGAAGGGTAAGTCGTTCAGAGCTGGCAGGTGGAATCTGATTTTCTTTGATGCACACATTTGCGAGCGATAATTCTCTCATCTGTCTCTCTCTCTCATTTCTCCTTATATCTCCCTCTCTGTATCTCTCTCTTTTCTTTCTGTCCTGCTTTCTTCCACGCTCTCTCTACCTCGCTGAATAATTTTCTCCCACCTCCTTCTTCTTCTTCCTTTTTTTGTGTTTGTTTGTTTGATGTGTGTGCATTATGAAGTAATGGAGTCGAGATTAATGGAGCACGTGCAGAACGAACGCCGCTACTTCTACAGCTACAATTCTCACCACCGACTCACACAAAAGGGAAGAAATAAATCGCTGTAGACGAAATTGTGAAGATTGTGATGTGCTGGAGAAAGTCTCAATATGAAACTGTGCTGTTTCCACCCTCGGGCAATGGAGAAAGACGACGAATGTTCACGAACACCTCAGGTGTCAGGAGTCAAACAGCGAGCATCCTCCGAGTGGCACAGAGTGGTTCTGTCTTCTGACTTCAGGTAGTGTCCCTCCACATGCATGTAGCTAATTTGTTATTTGCTGGTTGTAATTAGTGCCTGACACACTTTTATACTGTGAGTCCTTTGGCTGTACAGTCAGCGCAGACTGGAGGAAAGAAGTCTCTCTGAAGCTTAACCCGTCACGTACTTATTTCAGGATTTCTCTGGGGATTTCGGAAGGAATGATTCTACTTGTACACTTGCTCCGTTTTCTTTCTTCTTTGTGTTCATGGTTGTTTGTTTGTTTGTTTGGTTGGTTGGTTGGTTGGTTGGTTGGTTGTTTTGTTGGTTTGTTTGTTGGTTTGTTTGTTTGTTTGTTTGTTGGTTTGTTTGTTTGCTTGCTTGCTTGCTTGCTTGTTTGTTTGTTTGTTTGTTTGTTTGTTTGTTTGTTTGTTTGTTTGTTTGTTTGTTTGGTTGGTTGGTTGGTTGGTTTGTTGGTTTGTTTGTTGGTTTGTTTGTTTTGAGGATTTGACGGAAGACACCAGTTCTACTTTTTAAAGTCTCTTTCTCAGGGCATATCAGTAGCTGTCACATCAGAGCTCAGAATAAAATCTTTCGTATTTGTCAATTACTATTCTGTAATATATTTCAACATATCTGTTATACACAATTAAACCACAAACAAATAACAACCATGCCTAGCTAGTACCTATGTGTAATCAATCTTTCTACTGCTTTATCAAGTATACTTTGGTCATCCCCCTCAGCACCCACAGCCCGACTAAAACATTATTTGCATCATGTGAATTTAGCTGAGTTTGCTGACCTGTGGACATGTCAAAAGTTTCCAATCTTCTCGCTTCTAGCTCGATAATAGATATCTCAGCAAAAACTCTGTCTACAAAAACCTGCGTGCATTTATTTCTGAAAACACCTTTGACACTAGAATAAAAATGATCTTTTTATCCTTTTCCGGGGGACAAGAACCATTATCTTTACAATGAATTATTTTTTACATAACGTACTTAAGCTTCTTTCACTTTTACTTTTTTCCTTTTAAGTCCACATCCGGTCTCTCCAGAGCCTGAGGATCTGCTTCTGTGACCTTTGGTATCTGATGAAGGAAGCTGTGGTTTTGTCTGTATCGGGAAGACAGGCAGAAGTGAGCTGCAATGCTAGGGATTATGGGAAAGTAAATGAAAGAAGAATGAAGTACGATGGCAGGATTAATGAGGAAAGAATAACAAAGTACTCGGATAAAAATGGTTTTTATTCTGCTGGCAAAAATGTCTTCCACAAGACAGACGTGGATATAAGCAGAGTCTGGGGGTGGAAACGATTTTCTCAGGTTCCAAATGCACATCTGCAAAAACTGGAAGAAACGAAAGCCGCAGGAAGCTGACACAATGCAGTGCATCAAGAACAGGAATTTATCACAGAATCTGTTCTTTTCTTAGGCATCTGTCTCGCAATTTCTAATACTTTGAAATGAATCGACTTACACCTACAAACATATTGTAAAGACATAAAAGTCTGGACAGTTTTTGAGACTTTTTTCTTCTTTCTTTCTCTCTCTCTCTCTGTTTTTTAAACATATATTTTCTCTGTGAAATGTTCAAATTTATTTCAAGCATGGTTTACAAGATGGCAGTGTTGGTGAGTACGGTTTAGTAGGCCTGCTCGGTGAATAGTCGACTGTCAGCAACAGGGTGCCGGATGTCGGGTGGGAGGGCCATTCTGCCAAACAGCCTTGGGGGCAACATCCACCTGTCTGGGCTCGGCGAAGATCAAAGCACGCACTTAATTAAAGTGTCGTACCTTGAGTCAGTTCTCTCCCCCAAATCTCTCTTTTTCTCTCTTCCCTTCTCTCTTTATTTCTCTCTCTCTTTCTCTCTTTCGTTCTTTCTCTCTTTCCTTCTCTCTTTCCTTCTCTCTTTCCTTCTCTCTTTCTCTTTCGTTCTTTCTTTCTCTCTCTTTCTGCTCTCTTTCTCTCTTTCTTTCTCTCTCTCTCCTTTTCTCTCTTTCTCTCTCTTTCTCTTTCTCCCAGTCTGGTACTCCTGTCCGGTCCTCTGACCTTCTATCATTTTATTTTTAGGTGATAAAGCTACACTCCACAGGTATCTGTGTTAAATATTTTGGCATCTCACTCTACAACAAAATGATTGCATCTGGCGGTTAGCTGTTGCGTGCGTGCATCTTGCTGCCTGGCTTAGTTGGTGGCTAGCTGACTGTGAAAAATAGAATGGAGAAAGAGAAGGTGACGGATTCTTCCTTTTCTTCTCTTCCATCTCGGGCTGCACACGTGTCACGTGGGATGTTGCTGTTTTGTGGCAAATCTCCGCAATTTATTCCCGTGACGACTGTACAGGCCCGGAGCCATGCGCTGAAGCAGATTGGCCTGCGCACGACAGAGCCATCAGCGTGAGTGGCGCTCACCCTCGACAGCCACGTGCAGGTCGCCCCCTGGGGCCGCACTCACGATGTCGGAGTAACATTATCCCAGACTTAGCTATGGATCAGCTGCATTACAGGGGACTGTGATTGGAAACGGGAACAGACTTAGATGGTTAATGATGAGGTAGAGGTTGTCTTGCTTGCGATCCTAAGTTTTGTGCTGTAGACGACCTGACAGAGTTGTGGAGTAGGTAAACAAACCACGGGGTAGCAAGGCTACTTCTGCTTCGTAACTACAGTTCCAGAAGGTTCCAGGGTGGTAAAATGAGGGAATAGTGCCTCTTTTCTAAGAGATTTAACGTAAATCTTCTTCGGCTCCTAGACATGGCGGCGATTCCGAAGCTCGGTACTCGCTTTTCTCACGACAGATAACCACAAGGCTCTCGTGAATGAAAAGGATTTATACGTCTGAGCTTCTGATGCTGGGTACAGCCAGATTCAGCTACGATGAACTGTCTGGAGTATGTAACCACTCTTGTTGCTGGGCTGAATAATATCGAATATATAATTGCCTATAATGTTGACAAAATTGTACAGTCCATTTTGGTTGAAGTGTGGACCATTCTTTGCCAAATTGCCGAGCCTAGAAATAGATCGCCCAAAGACAGAGCGTGCTTAAAACTCGTTACAGTTGAGGAAGATGGATTTTCGGCTGAACTGTAAGGAATTAAACTGGTACAATCCATCAGCCAGTCTTTGGCAGTGTTTTCGGAGGCTGGGTTAAAGGGGCAGAGTTACTCTGGAGGTTCAACTTTGTGAACCCGTTGACCCGTACCAGAATGTTCATGTCAACGACAAAGGACATAGGTCTGCTTCTCAGTCTTCAGTTCATCATCTCGTCTACCCTGTTATCTTCGATAACGATTGGGAGGGTTGGGTGCATTCATCGAACGCATTAACCGTGGAATGTGCCTGTCAGCTGCCTCCACCTTCTATGAATGGATACAATGCTTTTGATTCTTTGCACGTTTTTCTCCGCTCGGCCCTCAGATAGCACTTCACCCCCGCTCTTTCAGTCTCTGCGGATTTTTTTTAAACATTGAATTTTCTGTTCACATCCTTGTATTCAAATTTACTCATCGGTAGAGTTCGATCTGGATTAAGGCTTTATTCGGGAAGCGTTGGGCGTGAAGAAGCGAATGAATTGAAATAGTTCTTCACTCAGTTTCTTGAGATTTTTCGCTCCATGTTAAGTGAGAAGTAGTACTGAGAATGTTTATGAAGCAGACAAAAAGTATGTTTGTTTATGACTGAGTAAGTGAGTGAGTGAGCGAGCTACACCGAGAATTCCGATCTTTCTGCTATAAGTTCTGCTGATCACTAAGCAATATACAATGGACCATTTATTACAGTTTATTTTTCTCAAGAGACAGCAAAACATCGCATGTAACCTCCTGGGATTCAGGGCAGGGGCTCAACTCTTGCATCCTGATAGAGAAGCATGTTCAACATCAGCGGGACTCCCAACTTTATGTACTTTAAACAAGCTTTTAACAGAGTCTGGCACACGGAGTGATAGCATGTGATGCAAATATTCAACATCAAAGAAGCTGTCGTCCAAGTCATCAAAAGATAGCTTAATGAGAGTTGTATTGATGGATAGCCAAACGGAACCCTTTGTTACAGGAGAGGAGGCGTATGTCAAAGGTCATCCTATCACCGGTGCTGTTCCACATCTTGGAAAACATTATTTGTGAAAACCTCTACGACCTTCACAACTCCATTTTCATCGGCGGAAGTCCAATTTGCCTTTTAAAACTGACTCTACGCTGAAAATCCAGCACAGAACTGTATTTTGTTTTTCCATTTATTTGAACAAAATGTTCTTTTAGCTTTCTTTTTAATCAAGATGAAAGCCTTGACATTTCCTACCCAATCTTGAGTCCTTGGTTCCATATACCCTGTAGACTGTCTTTCATCGTTTTTTTGTTCACAGTAGTCCTTAATGTACCTACCTTGTCTGCTTGGTTTGTAATCTTAGCTTATCCTTGAGGTTTAATTTCAGTGAGTATTTTACAGCTCGTGTTGTGGTATTTCTAGTACAGGGGTAGTATCAGCTACAACTGTATACAAGCTGATGTTTACACAAACAATTCTTCTAATCTCGAATAGGTGGACTTTTGATAACAGCTTTTTGTTTGGGCTTTTAAAAATTTTTTTCTTTGGTTTTTTTTTTTGTTTTGTTTTGTTTTGTTGTTTTTTTTTGGTTTTTTTTTTGTTTTTTGTTTGTTTGTTTTTGCTTAGTTTTTTGGTTTTGGTTTGTTTTGGTTTTTTTTTAATTGGTTTTTAAGATGTGGGGGTAGAGTCGAAAAAAGTGCGACGTTGTCAAAGGATCCTTGTATCATGCTTATTTATATTTGTATCAGCACACAAGACAACCTGTTGGTCACCGGCAGGACACCAAAACTAATGTAATGAAAAATTCCTAACGATACCATCTGCAGGTTTGCTTACCCAGACATAGGTTCTTGTACATCCAACCCCGACATCCAGAATTAGATTCCGCCCATTTCGACCAGTTCAGAAGATATCGTCTGCATCCCTCTCTCCAGCTCTTTTTCCTTTGTTGGATTATTTCCCTTGTGAGTTTGGATAGCATGCATGTCATGGCATGCAAATAATTTCTAAAAGCTACTTTTTCACTTTTGATTTCGTCGCCTTTGTTTTCTCGTCAAGTGTCAAACTGCTTTCACTTTTATTCGTCAACCTTTGTTTTTCGGACAACAAGCGCGAAGTTTACTTCACACTTAGTAAAAATGTTCTCAAGTCTGTAACAGCAGAAACAGGACCATTGATGGTGACTCGTCCTCAGATAGTTATCCCCAGCAACAGATGTGGTTGTAGCATTTTTATTTTTTCATTAACTTATTAACAAAAAATATATCGTTTTTTAACTATCCCCAAACCACTCAGTCCCACTCCTCCTTCCTCCACTGATATTTTCTTTTATTATTTGTCCTAGTCGCAAGTTTGAGCTCGCAGCTATGCTGCTGACAACGGCGTATCCCTGAAGATGGTTATTTACTGCCACGTGCAACATTGTCATGAAGAATTTTTTTTTTTTTTTGTTGTCTTCTTCAATTAGCGCCAGGCTACTCCAGGAGGAGACGCCAAAATAGTTTTCTTGAAATCGACCTTTTCTGCTCCCACTGTAAATCACATTAGCAATTTTCCGCACCTTGGCCCGCCTGAGACAAAAACTCCATTGCTCTTTTTATGTAGCATGTCCTCTTGAGACTAAATCAAACTGCTTCTGATTAAAGTCCGCCTAGTGGCTTCTGTTTCCTAGGAGAAATCACTACCGTGATGGGGAAAGTTCTTTGGGGGCAGAGGTGAATGAAGTTAATTTTTTGGCGAAACCAGGATTGCTTTGCTAAACTATGGGTGTTCTGCTAAGCTGACATTTTAATTATTACGACTGATGAAGTGGTGGTGGTGGTGGTGGTTGGTGGTTGGTGGTAGGGGTGGTGGTGGAGGGGGTTGTGGTGGTGGTTACATACGTATGCGCACGGCGTAGAAGTCCCTTTCTTGTGCGACAGAGGCGGGTATGTTCATTGTGGTACCCAATCGGAGGTCCAAGGACTGACAGGTCTTGGAGTAGGTTACACGCTTGAGCTGCACACCAAGTACATCCGAGACACAGTTGCCCTAGGGTCTGTAACTTCAGATCCAAGTTTTCTTTCATCGTCATTTTATCTGTTTATGCTCATCAAGATATCAGATATTGCGAAGTCGGGCTTCATCGCACAAAACATTCATTTTCAACAGTCCAGGTAGTCCATTGTAAACACATGTTCTTTGATCGTGATAGAATGATTTGCTTCGGCACTTTCTGTAGACAATACGACAGGCTGGCACGAACCTGAGTAATGTGATAAATGTGACTATCAAGTTAATTAATGGCAGAAATAAATTAGGTCCCTGGAGTAAAAGAAAATGAAAGACCAACGAAGGACTTAAACGTAATTGTAGTCATTGGATACAAGAAGAATTCTTCTGCAAACGAGTTTCGGCACTCAGTGTTCTGCACTAAATGTTATGGATTCAGTGTTCTGCACGAAGTTTCTGTCCAGAGTGTTTCCCTCTCAGTTTCAAAAATAATTAGCGGCAGAACAGCATTTTGTTGTCCATGAGACAAGATAATGGTCGAAGCACCCTTTACTCCTTGAGTCAAAATCCGACTGAATCACAAGTAAATGTTTCAGATAGACTACTAAAGAAGATCGCTAAATTTCTTTGCTACTGTCTCTTTATGTTGGACTGTCGCAAAAACAAACAAGTAAGCTGAATTACACCAAAGGACAAAGAGAAAAGACACGCTTTATTAAAAAAAAAAAGCAAGTAGCACATAAAATGTAAGACCAAACATCTACATTGCAAAATACCACAGCATTAAAATAAGTCAGTAAATTGCAAATCTCAGCCATACTCTAAGAGCACCATTAAAGAATTACTTTGAAGACGACTGGTGTTATAGTGGCTGAAAGAGCACCATGTTCGCTCTCACTGCAATGGCCATGCTTTTTCCCTGAAATCCCATTATCGCAGTGGGTAGAATGTGATACTACAAAAGAAGACTGCGCAGAACTTTCCAATAAACTACTGGAGTCGCCTCAGTGGAACCAGAGACACGACTGCGGACAAGGGAAACTGGGAAACAAAAGTTCCGAAGGACGGAAAACGCCCAGGGATTTCATTTCCCTGATCAAGTGATAGACACCCGAGACACCCCGGGATTTTATTTCTTCCGAAAGATTGGAGGCTGATGAAGTTCTGCGGGCCTGCCGTTGCCCCTAGTGTCCAAATGAAAGACACTGAATAGGATTCATCTCGAACGCTTTGAGTTACGGAGATCAAGGAGCAGTATGCTGCTCACCAAACAAATACAGTACACCAGAATAGGAGCAAAGAATGGGAATGAGACAGGCCAACAAATTTGCAGCTCGACACCATCTGAAGTTAGTTCTCTCAGAGTCACAAGAAATGTGTCCTTGTTTTTGTCTTCGATGAGTTTCCTAATAAGACAGAGGTTGAAGTATATAAGAACCAAAGAAAGTAGGTGAAACAAATCTTTTGCTGAAGAGTGAGGTAGAGAAGAGAAAAAGATGATAGGGAAGGATAAGAAGACAGAGAGACAAAATAATTTTTTTCAAATGATGTTGACTATAGATGTCGATGTCCACAGTTTTACTTCAACGATTCTGTATGTGGAGCCCTCTCCTTTACGGGAAGCAAAAGTGCAGAGGCATCTGTCATAAAACATTGGTGTCGCCACTGGCAAGACCCATAATCACATCGCTTTGACGACCTGCAAATGGAGTGACGTGGCATGAAAGCCCGGGATAATTGCAGGAGCAAACCCTCTGGCTGCCCGTTCACCGGGACCACGGGGGCCATCTTCAGTGTAAATGCTACTCTTTCACTCCAGCCTCAGATGGCTGCCACGCGCTGGGTCTGTCCCCACAAAAGCCCCACAAGATCGAATTTACAGCTGTCTCACCCTCCAAAATATTGTTTATCGACGGATTTTCCTTGCTGACGTCTTCCTGTACACAAGGAGAGATGTTGACTGGAATCGTAAAGACTTGCATTGTGTTCATTGCCATGTCCTCGAGCCCCTGGGAGGACAACAATCGTTACGGGTTCTCGTTTGAATAATTTTAATTTCTTCGTAGGTACCAAGACAGATCAGCTTTCCTGACCATCATCTCACTTTAATAATTTTTTATTAAATTTTTATTAAATATGATTATCACTGTCATGTTATGACAACGAACAGCTTTGACAATATTCAATAATGCCGTCACTAGTAATTTTGTCTCACATCTCCTGGTATGAAATTCAGTTCCTTATTATGTATTAGTATGTGTATCTAGGAGTATTGTAAGGACAGCTCTTTCCCAGACACACTCCATCAACAGCAGACACTTTACACCTCACATAACTGCGCACCTACATGTTGGCTTTAAAGACAGGTGTACACTCCAGACAGGTTGGGTCGATGCCAGACACTCACATCACAGAAACCTCATCCAGCATGAAGCCAGTCTTCGATTGAAGACAGTTTGTGTGTTGGAACTCTCTGAACCCGTGATTTCTTTGTAGATACCGATACAGAGAAGCTAAACATCATGGAAGAGCAGCCACCTTCATCGTGAAAGATTGACAGATTTCTGTACCAGTTCTCTTCAGCTATTATTTTTATGTGGGTTTCGAGGAAAACTTCTGTAGTTTTATTTTAAAAAATAGTACCAAAGGCAAACGAAATTGCCTTTTTTTCAATTTAAGCTCACCCGTGCATCTGTGAGGCTTTATAAATTGTCAATATCACGCTAACCATAATTTAAATGAAAAAGACATGAAGAAAAATGAAAAAACAAAACATTTGGAAAGAGACGAAAACATGAAAAAATCTGAATTTTTTTCCACCGATCTTCTGATAATATACTACCAACTGTCTTCATTTTTATATTGATTTTTTTAATCTGATGTCTTATGTTGTTGTTTTTCTAATTCTTTGAGACTTAGAACCGAGGGAACGGCCTGTCCTCAGTCTCTTTTAAGATCGTAGTATTATGGAATTGATATTTGGAGATTAGTCCTTTTTTACACGAAAAAAATCACATCGCAATACTATGACTACTGCCGTAAAAGAAAATTCACTGGTAACTAAGACTGGGAAAGACATGATTCTAAACAAGGACATAAATCCTGTTGTTTCATATTATCTTTATCAAAATGTGCTTTCTCCCTGATGGTCATGATGTTCTGAACCAAAGGAACTGGGATTTTTTTTTCCAAGATTATTCCAGTGACGTGCTCTCGAGGTCAGTAAATAACTCTTCTCATCCATACCAATGCAGACGATGGAAAATTTGCGATTTTTTTTTCAATTCCGTTTTCATGCGGCGAATCATTAGAAATCGTGCATCAACGCTGACAAGTTTCATTTGAAACAATTTTACTGCAGCGTCACAGTGACAGCTTAAATTAGGGGAGCTAAGACAGTCACCTCATGCGGAGTTGTCGCCCTGACGCCAAACAGCTAAATCAAATATCAGTTAAATAATGTCAAAATGTAGGGCTCGTGAAGTGTGAGGTAATGCGGCACTCGTGTGTGGAGGTGGAAGTTCTGTGTCATCTTTAATGACATTACATTGGCCGAAATCGAAACTGAAAAATATAAAAGGGGAGATAATTAAACGCCTTCCTACACGTAAACATGTTTCACCTAACAGCGAAGGAACACCCTTCTTCAATCTTTGTTAAAAGCTTACTAGCCCAATAATAATAATAATAATAATAATAATAATAATAATAATAATAAAAGAAAATTTGTAAAGCGCTTACACTCCTAAGGAGCAAGCTGTATTGATTCCAGCGTCTGAGGTTCACAGCTGCTACATGACCAGAACTCTACAGCTGGACAGCTGCAATCGGATCTGGTTTAACAGTGAACTGGGAGCCTGCAAAACACCTGCCAGGCCGAAAAAACAAACAAAACAAAAAAGGTTTATAGACATAAAAAGGAAAACCCAGTTAGTTTGTATTCCTCGAGGGATTGTCAGAATTTGCAAAAGTGTGGCTTTCATTCTCTAACATATATATATATATTTTGCAAGGATATAAAGTTACAAAACTTGCTTTAACGGAATGTTCATCTGTCAGTCTCCGTTAATGGAATATTCCTCTGCTTGTAATTCAAGTCTCATAAATAAATTAGACACGAATTGTTAACAGTCTTCCGTACCTTCTGGGATGTTTGCTTTCAGAAGCTGTGATAAGCAGAGATGAAAGACTATAATGGCACAATGCATGACCATTGAGCAGGTAGCATGATGGCTAACAAGTCTTTTTCAAACTAAGAATAGATAGATAATAGCATCAGGCTCACATTACAAGAGGTAGACTGTCATGTCTGCACTGACATGTCAGGAAAAAACAAGCGAGTTAGATATGTTTGATGATGGAGATAAGCATCAGATTCCCAGAAGTTTGCTGGTGTTCCCGAAATGAAAGGTTTGGAAGATACAGACTGTGGAGATGTTGTGAAGATATACACTGTGTGATGTATGTCTCTAGATGAATGCGATATCTTACATACAATACTGTCTGTCTTATTAACAAAACTGTGTGCCTCTTATAAACAATGTTTGTCTGTTTTAGACAATGTTGCGTGTCTCCAATACAATCCTTTGTTTCATCTTTGTCTTTACATGCTGTACAACTTTAGTTATCTGACATCCCTACAGAAAACCTGAAAAAATTATCGTATTTTAAAACTTCTAAATGGCAGAGATAGTTTAAAAATGAAATAATAAAAGTTCATTCTGAAACGCACCAACGAAAACTGGAACATTTGAAAGTGTTAAAAATGTTTCAAGAAACTAAAGAAGAAAAAACGAAGAACGAAAATTTGAATTGTCTGGCAGACTAATTGGCTTCAGCGAATGGAAATATAATTTCAATAGACTTAGAGAAAAAAATGTTTACTTTTTCGGCAGCTTTCTTTAAGCCCCAGGAGTTCCACAGCAAGAAATTATCTCTTGCACAAAGATTTATTCAACATTTTGGAAAGTCTATGATGCTTCCCCTCCTCCTCTTCTCCCCCACATAATATTTTCTGCTTTCTTTGTCTCATGTCCTTTTCTTATTTTGTTTCTATTGTCTATATGTCTATTCGTGCCTTCGTGTCTTCCTACGTTTGTCTGTTTTTCTCTTTCTTTAAAATCTTTTGACACTCAAATTGCATCTTTGTTGTTGTGCACTTCTGAAATTCGGAGGCTAAACCTAATCTTGTGTAGCTTTTTGAAGATTAGAGAAAGATTGAGCGATGCTTTCTGTCAGGAGTGGTAAACAAGTCAGGAAAATACTTCCCACTCTAATGTTGTAAAATCTGTTTGAAGTAAGATGCTATGTAAGAAAGGCCTATTCTCGATTTAGAATAAGTTCCAGAAATCAATTCCCATGGGAACCGTTTTGTTTAGTATGAGGTAGCAGGACATTATCCATTTTCCAAGATGCTTTAGAGGATGAAACCATGTCTCACTTTTTGCCCTGACATGATGCTGGTCAGCATGACATGAAACAATTGTTCTGCTGCACAAATAAAAAGAAAATTATTCTGTTTGATCTTTTTGCATTTATGATTCTGAAAACGGAGATTGGTATTAACTGGCCAGTGACCTTTGCTGCTTTGCTGGCCTATGGCTACAAAAAATATGAAGGTATATGTTACAAATTACTGAAGTGTAAAATAGTTGCATGAGTTCTGGGTGGACATTGAAAGACAAAAGTTTTCGCTAAAGGCAGCTATACATTTTATTGACATCGTGAGGTGTCCAGAGGAGTTTATCGTTGATAGTTATACGTAAACATTTGTAATTGTCTACTCTTGTGACGACCTCACATTTAATGAGAGTACAATCCCTCGGGGAGCATCAGTACTGGTGTACATAGTATCAGAAATGGCATTACTAGAAATTCTTATAAATTGAGGTTTGTTGGTCAGATAGTTTAAGATCCACAAGGAAGTTTTTGCATCAGATCAATCCGTTTTTAAACAAGCAAACTAATTATATGTATATGTATAAAGTTTTTGTGTTGGAGTGAAAATGTGTGATTGGTGGAAAGGGTATTTAAGGTGGGGTGAAATTTGTACATACCACCCAAGTCTTGTTCGCTGGCCAATGGCACTGAGAATGTTTTCTCTATTATCGTGTAATGATTCTTCATCTATAATGTTGAGGTTTAGGGTAATGTTGCATGAGTATGGGTCTTGTATGTGTGTGAATATATTCCTAAATGTTGTGTTTTGAATCAAACTATATTTTTCTCAATGTCTCTCTCTACCTCTCACAGATCAGTCTTTCATACTTCTCCCAAATGTTTACCACTGTCTTGTTTTTCTGTGCATGTCAAGCGGTAAACAACCCTCCCCCCTCCCTTCTTCCGATTCACTCAATAATCGACAGCCCTTCAACTTCAAATCCCTTCATTTCCATAAATGTCTCCTTTTTTATGAATTCCGCAGTCGGATGTAATGTAGTTTTACTTGTGAACACTCTCTCTTTGATCTGTCGATATCCGGCATTTCCTTCCTAATACACAAACACGCACACACACACACAAACACAAACACCCGCGCGCATGCAAATACGCACATGTATCTTGGAGGTGTATTTAAATTGTTCAGCGGTTCCTTGTCAGTGGTTCTCTCAGGATTTCCTACACTACATGTGAGTTGTGTTCTCACTCTCTCTCTTTCTGTGATGTGGATGCATACCTGTTCGTGTGTTGTATGTGTATTGTGTGTATGAATGTGTTTGTGTATGGAGAGAGTAGTGCTCACTCCCCTAATTAAATTCTATTGTTGTTGTTGTTGTTGTTGTTATTATTATTATTATTATTATTATTATTATATTATTATTATTATTATTATTATTATTATTATTATTATTATTATTATTATTATTATTATTACAAAGGGAAATAAATTGTACGTAGAGAGTGTCCCTACAACTCTCCAAGCTGTCCACCCACCATCTCCTCCATCTCTCATCCATCCCCAGCGGAGGCAGGAAAGAGGGAACCTGCCCTGGCCGCTGACAGCCACTATCAGTTTGATCGAGAAAGCAGCAAGGATGGAGCCGGGGCACATCGGAAATCACCTCTTCACGACCTTCCTATCCCGTCAGCCTTTGCGTGACGAGAAATACAAACGTGGGGCCTGGCTGCTGGTAACCTGCTCATTAACATTGGATATCAGCTGCCACGTGACTTCAGCTCCTGGGGTCGAGAAACAGCGGAGGCTGGAAGAGAGGTCAAGAGGTTGTGGCCATGCACTCATGTAGTGAGGTTCATCATCACAATCTCTTTTTTCTTTTTTCCTTCTTCTTCTACTCCATCGGCTTCCACGTCACGTCCATCCGTCTTCACTGTTGTTCACTTATGTTCAGTCGCCGACCACACAGCATTTTGTCCTGTACCCTATATTAACAGGTCTAGACAGAGTCTGCCTTGTAAGAATCGTCACAGACATCACATGACATCGAGTACATCGATTTCTGAACTTCGGCAAACTTTTCTGTGTTGTTTTTATGAATACTTTACAAAATAACAGCTAACCTAAGTCAAAAAACAGACCTTACCTGCCTTGAAAAACACTGGTCCCTGGCTTATCAAGCTGGCAAAAAATCGTTCATTTATTCCGCAAATTTATTTTATGTATCCAAAAATATTTAGGTCTTAAATCTTTTTATGCCTTTCTTGTCTAAACCTTCGTCTGACATACAGCTGACTCAGCTTCTAGATACTGAGCAAAGATCACAATAATGTCGATCTCAATAATAATAATAATAATAATAATAATAATAATAATAATAATAATAATAATAAATAATAATAATAATAATAATAATAATAATAATAAGTAGGATTTATAAGCGCATGCTCACACTCACAAGCAGCATACTGTCAGCTCTTGAGACAAGTAGGAGATCGTACCACAGTGAAGGAAGAAACCTAACTGGGGATTGGTTATGTAAATCATTAAATCATCAAACATAACCCAAGCACTCTAAGATGTTATTAAAATATCTTCCAAGTACAAATATGTGCAGTAAAAAAACTAAAGATGTTGTCTCCTCGTCTGCATCAATGGCGGGAAAGGAAGAAAAACAACATTCAAGTAAAGATCCATGGCGGTGGATCACATTTTGCTTTCCAGATAACAAAGGTAATAAGCCATTAGTAAGCTAATACGCAGAAAAATTGCCAGGGACTTTATTGACAGACTTAAAGCTTTTAATGATGGAGACGGATTTCAAACCGGATGGGCCTATTAGCCGTTGTGTATGAGGACCACCATATCGACAATAACTTGGCTGGAGGCGGGCTCGACATTGGACAGCCAGTGCAGAAAGGAAACGAAATGAAGGATTTGTTTTTTATAGGCTCGACTATCAGAGACACGTCAAAGCCTTAATCAACAACTGTCCACAAATATACTTGATAAATGGTCTCAGTCTTCCCATTGGCTGTAGCCTTGACGATGTAGAAATATCTCGTACAATCCTGATGTCTGTGGACCTTGACCTCTGCATGGTGACGTGTGCAGACCTTGTCTAGCGAACTGAAGAGAGTGTTTACTCAGAGTTAGGAAAAAGTACCTAAGAGGGATATTTACTCATTTATCAGAGAAAAAAATCTTGTGACCCAGTTCACCTCATGACTTGCGTTTTCCTTTAATTCTTGTTCGTGAAGAACAGAAGAAAAGAAGGATGGCATAAAAGATTGAAAGGAGAAAGAATGTCGAAGTGTTTTCGTCTAGGGAAAAATTAATAAGCAATAGGAGACTTCAACTTGATATAGAGGATCCAGCAGCGGAGAGGACATTCTGCCTACACCATTGTCGGCTATGGAAATGAGTGCGATGAAGTTTGTATTACGCAAGTCATGTGACTTTTCCTTCCAATGGTAGTGTTTTATATCCGACGGAAATCAAATCTTCTCTTCGAAGATGAGTTGCATGGAAGCTGTTGTAGCACAGTGCAGGGAGAAAGTGAATTAGATGAGTGATGTGTTACCTCCGAAAGGACCTATTTCGGCTAAAAGAGAAAGGAGATTATTTATTGTTGTCGTTACAGAGCGTCCTGGGATATTGTGAGCTCCCTCGTGACGCCTCGTTGATTGAGAGCAGTCCTGGGTTGGATGTGTGTGGCGATGTCATCACAGAAACCTTCATCTACAGAAAGCTGGTGCTTGAACAGAAGTTTCTGGTGCGATCTCATTCAACAGACAGGAGTAGGACATGAAGTTGTGTGGGATTGACGAACTGCCTTTAATGAATCGGGTGCTACAGGTATTTTTTGTTCGTTTTGCGCCGGTCAAAATTAGAAACGGGACTCGTAAAATCACGTGTCTATATTTAAAAGTTTGACCAGATTTTTTGGGACACATTGGTGAAATATAGCCTCTGCTGTTACCCCTTCACATCCACTTCACCCCTTTATCAGACTTATGTTTGCGATGACAGCTAAACTGCTTTATTTTTTATCTATATTACCTATCAAAACTAATCAGCAGCATTCAGTCCTACTAGTCCACCTCTTGCATACAGTTGTAACATTCAGTTCCCCACAGCCACTCATTTTAATGTTCCTTGTATGTGTTCGTCTTCCGTTCTTTTCTTTCCTTTAATATTTCACTTTTTAATCTTCGCGAAGTCTCCAGCAATGTGGCTTGCGTCAATTAGGAAATGGTTGCGATCGCAGCATTCAGAGAAAATACAACAAAACTCGAAAATACAGGCGACAAAACCAAACATCTACAGAAAAATGCCAAGAGTATGTTTGGTGTGGCGGTGTCGGCGGCCAAGGAAGACAAGTGGCAGTTGTGTATGGTTGCTGCAGGCCAGACGAGCTCCCCACTGCCATTAGCCGCCATTGTTGGCTGCCATGTAAAACCTTGTCTCACCCACCACCGCAGGCAAAGCCATTCTCAGTGCATTCTCTCTTTAATGCATCTCTGAGGATTCCAAGCCTTTGTCCTTCTTCTTCAGTCTGCTCGGTGCATCTGGCTAGAATTGTGTGTTTGTAGTTTCTTCTGCTCTGTCGCTAACTTGTGTGTTATTTCTTTAAGTACTTGTACTTTCCTGGCAATATTGATGGTCTGCCATTTTCTCAGATGTCTAGCTATGCGTGCTGATGCTTAAATTTGAAGTGCACATCGCTCTCTGTACAGGTCAATGATCATAAAAATGTGTCCGTGCACACAAGGATAGAGAGAGAGAGGATGGATAGAGCAAAGCAGGCAATGACAAATGGTAGGATTGACATTCAAGATGGAGTTTTTTTTATTTGCATTAATGCCATCGTGTCAGTAGGTGCAAATGTGTGTACATGAGAATAGATGCATCGTATGGTCATATATCCTTATGGCTCTCTGTGTGTATGTGTATATGTTTATGTATGTGTATGTGTTTATGTATGTGTATGTGTATGTGTTTATGTTTATGTGTGTATGTGTATGTGTATGTGTATGTGTATGTGTATGTGTATGTGTATGTGTATGTGTATGTGTATGTGTATGTGTATGTTATGTGTATGGTGGTATGTGGATTGCACACACCACACAACACAACATTGAAGGGG